>NW_027515148.1:0-91918 GCF_048772815.1 Callospermophilus lateralis
AAAATATATGTTGAGATTTCAGGAGACTCTAGTTTTTTGAAAGTTTGGCAACCCCTTTCAATATAAGTGTTATTCGCCAGTCCCTGCATTAGGCTACATCAAGAGGAAACAAACCTTAGAGATAGAACGTAGAACTACTTTATTGTGTCAAGTTTCAAGAAGCTAGCACAAACCGTGTTTGATTTAGAGTTCTAGCTGCATCTGTCAATATAGGAGAAAACAGAGTGAAACCTAGAAATTCAAACTGTAACTGCAAACGAATGCATCAACCTAGGAGAACGAAACTTGGGCATCCAAGTTTGATTGGTGTACTGCTCATTACTTGAAAGTATCATTAAGGTCGGAAAAAAATATGTGTTGAGATTTCAGGAGACTCTAGTTTTTTGGCAGCCTAACAACGCCTTTCATTGAAAGTGTTATTCGCCAGTCTGTGCTGAAGGCTACATCAAGAGGAAACAAACCTTAGGGATAGAATGTAGAACTACTTTATTGTGTCAAGTTTCAAGAAGCTAGCCCAAACCGTGTATGATTTAGAGTTTGAACTACATTTGTCAATATAGGAGAAAGCAGAATGAAACCTAAAAATTCAAACTGTTACTGCAAACGAATGCTTCAATGTAGGAGAATGAAACTTGAGCATCCAAGTGGGATTGGTGTACTGATCATTACTCGAAAGTATCATGAAGATTGGATAAAAAAATATATGTTGAGATTTCAGAAGACTCTAGTTTTGGGAAGTTTGGCAACCCCTTTCAATAAAAGTGTTATTCGCCAGTCCCTGCATTAGGCTACATCAAGAGGAAACAAACCTTAGAGATAGAACGTAGAACTACAGTATTTTGTCAAGTTTCAAGAAGCTAGCACAAACCGTGTTTGATTTAGAGTTCGAACTGCATCTGTCAATATAGGACAAAACAGAGTGAAACCTAAAAATTCAAACTGTTCCTGCAAACGAATGCTTCAACCTAGGAGAACGAAACTTGGGCATCCAAGTTTGATTGGTGCACTGCTCATTACTTGAAAGTATCATGAAGATCGGAAGAAAAAATATATGATGAGATTTCAGGAGACTGTAGTTTTTTGGCAGCCTAACAACGCCTTTCATTGAATGTGTTATTCGCCAGTCTCTGCTTAAGGCTACATCAAGAGGAAACAAACCTTAGGGATAGAACGTAGAACTACTTTATTGTGTCATGTTTCAAGTAGCTAGCACAAACCGTGTTTGATTTAGAGTTCTAGCTGCATCTGTCAATATAGGAGAAAACAGAGTGAAACCTAGAAATTCAAACTGTAACTGCAAACAAATGCATCAACCTAGGAGAACGAAACTTGGGCATCCAAGTTTGATTGGTGTACTGCTCATTACATGAAAGTATCATTAAGGTCGGAAAAAAATATGTGTTTAGATTTCAGGAGACTCTAGTTTTTTGGCAGCCTAACAACGCCTTTCATTGAAAGTGTTATTCGCCAGTCTGTGCTGAAGGCTACATCAAGAGGAAACAAACCTTAGGGATAGAATGTAGAACTAATTTATTGTGTCAAGTTTCAAGAAGCTAGCCCAAACCGTGTATGATTTAGAGTTTGAACTACATTTGTCAATATAGAAGAAAACAGTGAAACCTAAAAATTAAAACTGTTACTGCAAACGAATGCTTCAACGTAGGAGAATGAAACTTGAGCATCCAAGTGGGATTGGTGTACTGATCATTACTTGAAAGTATCATGAAGATTGGATGCAAAAATATATGTTGAGATTTCAGAAGACTCTAGTTTTTGGAAGTTTGGCAACCCCTTTCAATAAAAGTGTTATTCGCCAGTAACTGCATGAGGATACATCAAGAGGAAATAAACCTTAGAGATAGAACGTGGAACTACAGTATTTTGTCAAGTTTCAAGAAGCTAGCACAAACCGTGTTTGATTTAGAGTTCGAACTGCATCTGTCAATATAGGACAAAACAGAGTGAAACCTAAAAATTCAAACTGTTCCTGCAAACGAATGCTTCAACCTAGGAGAACGAAACTTGGACATCCAAGTTTGATTGGTGCACTGCTCATTACTTGAAAGTATCATGAAGGTCGGAAGAAAAAATATATGATGAGATTTCAGGAGACTGTAGTTTTTTGGCAGCCTAACAATGCCTTTCATTGAATGTGTTATTCGCCAGTCTCTGCTTAAGGCTACATCAAGAGGAAACAAACCTTAGGGATAGAACGTAGAACTACTTTATTGTGTCATGTTTCAAGTAGCTAGCACAAAAAGTGTTTGATTTAAAGTTCTAAATGCATCTGTCAATATAGGAGAAAACAGAGTGAAACCTAAAAATTCAAACTGTTCCTGCAAACGAATGTTTCAACCTAGAAGAACAAAACTTGGGCATCCAATTGGGAATGGTGTTCTGATCATTACTTGAATGTATCATGAAGATTGGATGAAAAAATATATGTTGAGATTTCAGGAGACTCTAGTTTTTTGAAAGTTTGGCAACCCCTTTCAATATAAGTGTTATTCGCCAGTCCCTGCATTAGGCTACATCAAGAGGAAACAAACCTTAGAGATAGAACGTAGAACTACTTTATTGTGTCAAGTTTCAAGAAGCTAGCACAAACCGTGTTTGATTTAGAGTTCTAGCTGCATCTGTCAATATAGGAGAAAACAGAGTGAAACCTAGAAATTCAAACTGTTACTGCAAACGAATGCATCAACCTAGGCGAACGAATCTTGGGTATCCAAGTTTGATTGGTGTACTGCTCATTACTTCAAAGTATCATTAAGGTCGGAAAAAATATGTGTTGAGATTTCAGGAGACTCTAGTTTTTTGGCAGCCTAACAACGCATTTCATTGAAAGTGTTATTCGCCAGTCTGTGCTGAAGGCTACATCAAGAAGAAACAAACCTTAGGGATAGAATGTAGAACTACTTTATTGTGTCAAGTTTCAAGAAGCTAGCACAAACCGTGTATGATTTAGAGTTTGAACTACATTTGTCAATATAGGAGAAAGCAGAATGAAACCTAAAAATTCAAACTGTTACTGCAAACGAATGCTTCAACGTAGGAGAAGGAAACTTGAGCATCCAAGTGGGATTGGTGTACTGATCATTACTCGAAAGTATCATGAAGATTGGATAAAAAAATATATGTTGAGATTTCAGAAGACTCTAGTTTTGGGAAGTTTGGCAACCCCTTTCAATAAAAGTGTTATTCGCCAGTCCCTGCATTAGGCTACATCAAGAGGAAACAAACCTTAGAGATAGAACGTAGAACTACAGTATTTTGTCAAGTTTCAAGAAGCTAGCACAAATCGTGTTTGATTTAGAGTTCGAACTGCATCTGTCAATATAGGACAAAACAGAGTGAAACCTAAAAATTCAAACTGTTCCTGCAAACGAATGCTTCAACCTAGGAGAACGAAACTTGGGCATCCAAGTTTGATTGGTGCACTGCTCATTACTTGAAAGTATCATGAAGGTCGGAAGAAAAAATATATGATGATATTTCAGGAGACTGTAGTTTTTTGGCAGCCTAACAACGCCTTTCATTGAATGTGTTATTCGCCAGTCTCTGCTTAAGGCTACATGAAGAGGAAACAAACCTTAGGGATAGAACGTAGAACTACTTTATTGTGTCATGTTTCAAGTAGCTAGCACAAACCGTGTTTGATTTAAAGTTCTAACTGCATCTGTCAATATAGGAGAAAACAGAGTGAAACCTAAAAATTAAAACTGTTACTGCAAACGAATGCTTCAACCTAGAAGAACAAAACTTGGGCATCCAAGTGGGATTGGTGTACTGATCATTACTCGAAAGTATCATGAAGATTGGATAAAAAAATATATGTTGAGATTTCAGAAGACTCTAGTTTTGGGAAGTTTGGCAACCCCTTTCAATAAAAGTGTTATTCGCCAGTCCCTGCATTAGGCTACATCAAGAGGAAACAAACCTTAGTGATAGAACGTAGAACTACAGTATTTTGTCAAGTTTCAAGAAGCTAGCACAAACCGTGTTTGATTTAGAGTTCGAACTGCATCTGTCAATATAGGACAAAACAGAGTGAAACCTAAAAATTCAAACTGTTCCTGCAAACGAATGCTTCAACCTAGGAGAACGAAACTTGGGCATCCAAGTTTGATTGGTGCACTGCTCATTACTTCAAAGTATCATGAAGGTCGGAAGAAAAAATATATGATGAGATTTCAGGAGACTGTAGTTTTTTGGCAGCCTAACAACGCCTTTCATTGAATGTGTTATTCGCCAGTCTCTGCTTAAGGCTACATCAAGAGGAAACAAACCTTAGGGATAGAACGTAGAACTACTTTATTGTGTCATGTTTCAAGTAGCTAGCACAAACCGTGTTTGATTTAATGTTCTAACTGCATCTGTCAATATAGGAGAAAACAGAGTGAAACCTAAAAATTCAAACTGTTCCTGCAAACGAATGCTTCAACCTAGAAGAACAAAACTTGGGCATCCAAGTGGGAATGGTGTACTGATCATTACTTGAATGTATCATGAAGATTGGATGAAAAAATATATGTTGAGATTTCAGGAGACTCTAGTTTTTTGAAAGTTTGGCAACCCCTTTCAATAAAAGTGTTATTCGCCAGTCCCTGCATTAGGCTACATCAAGAGGAAACAAACCTTAGAGATAGAACGTAGAACTACTTTATTGTGTCAAGTTTCAAGAAGCTAGCACAAACCGTGTTTGATTTAGAGTTCTTCCTGCATCTGTCAATATAGGAGAAAACAGAGTGAAACCTAGAAATTCAAACTGTTACTGCAAACGAATGCATCAACCTAGGAGAACGAATCTTGGGTATCCAAGTTTGATTGGTGTACTGCTCATTACTTCAAAGTATCATTAAGGTCGGAAAAAAATATGTGTTGAGATTTCAGGAGACTCTAGTTTTTTGGCAGCCTAACAACGCCTTTCATTGAAAGTGTTATTCGCCAGTCTGTGCTGAAGGCTACATCAAGAAGAAACAAACCTTAGGGATAGAATGTAGAACTACTTTATTGTGTCAAGTTTCAAGAAGCTAGCACAAACCGTGTATGATTTAGAGTTTGAACTACATTTGCCAATATAGGAGAAAGCAGAATGAAACCTAAAAATTCAAACTGTTACTGCAAACGAATGCTTCAACGTAGGAGAAGGAAACTTGAGCATCCAAGTGGGATTGGTGTACTGATCATTACTCGAAAGTATCATGAAGATTGGATAAAAAAATATATGTTGAGATTTCAGAAGACTCTAGTTTTGGGAAGTTTGGCAACCCCTTTCAATAAAAGTGTTATTCGCCAGTCCCTGCATTAGGCTACATCAAGAGGAAACAAACCTTAGAGATAGAACGTAGAACTACAGTATTTTGTCAAGTTTCAAGAAGCTAGCACAAACCGTGTTTGATTTAGAGTTCGAACTGCATCTGTCAATATAGGACAAAACAGAGTGAAACCTAAAAATTCAAACTGTTCCTGCAAACGAATGCTTCAACCTAGGAGAACGAAACTTGGGCATCCAAGTTTGATTGGTGCACTGCTCATTACTTCAAAGTATCATGAAGGTCGGAAGAAAAAATATATGATGAGATTTCAGGAGACTGTAATTTTTTGGCAGCCTAACAACGCCTTTCATTGAATGTGTTATTCGCCAGTCTCTGCTTAAGGCTACATCAAGAGGAAACAAACCTTAGGGATAGAACGTAGAACTACTTTATTGTGTCATGTTTCAAGTAGCTAGCACAAACCGTGTTTGATTTAATGTTCTAACTGCATCTGTCAATATAGGAGAAAACAGAGTGAAACCTAAAAATTCAAACTGTTCCTGCAAACGAATGCTTCAACCTAGAAGAACAAAACTTGGGCATCCAAGTGGGAATGGTGTACTGATCATTACTTGAATGTATCATGAAGATTGGATGAAAAAATATATGTTGAGATTTCAGGAGACTCTAGTTTTTTGAAAGTTTGGCAACCCCTTTCAATAAAAGTGTTATTCGCCAGTCCCTGCATTAGGCTACATCAAGAGGAAACAAACCTTAGAGATAGAACGTAGAACTACTTTATTGTGTCAAGTTTCAAGAAGCTAGCACAAACCGTGTTTGATTTAGAGTTCTAGCTGCATCTGTCCATATAGGAGAAAACAGAGTGAAACCTAGAAATTCAAACTGTAACTGCAAACGAATGCATCAACCTAGGAGAACGAAACTTGGGCATCCAAGTTTGATTGGTGTACTGCTCATTACTTGAAAGTATCATTAAGGTCGGAAAAAAATATGTGTTGAGATTTCAGGAGACTCTAGTTTTTTGGCAGCCTAACAACACCTTTCATTGAAAGTGTTATTCGCCAGTCTGTGCTGAAGGCTACATCAAGAGGAAACAAACCTTAGGGATAGAATGTAGAACTACTTTATTGTGTCAAGTTTCAAGAAGCTAGCCCAAACCGTGTATGATTTAGAGTTTGAACTACATTTGTCAATATAGGAGAAAGCAGAATGAAACCTAAAAATTCAAACTGTTACTGCAAACGAATGCTTCAATGTAGGAGAATGAAACTTGAGCATCCAAGTGGGATTGGTGTACTGATCATTACTCGAAAGTATCATGAAGATTGGATAAAAAAAATATGTTGAGATTTCAGAAGACTCTAGTTTTGGGAAGTTTGGCAACCCCTTTCAATAAAAGTGTTATTCGCCAGTCCCTGCATTAAGCTACATCAAGAGGAAACAAACCTTAGAGATAGAACATAGAACTAGAGTATTTTGTCAAGTTTCAAGAAGCTAGCACAAACCGTGTTTGATTTAGAGTTCGAACTGCATCTGTCAATATAGGACAAAACAGAGTGAAACCTAAAAATTCAAACTGTTCCTGCAAACGAATGCTTCAACCTAGGAGAACGAAACTTGGGCATCCAAGTTTGATTGGTGCACTGCTCATTACTTGAAAGTATCATGAAGATCGGAAGAAAAAATATATGATGAGATTTCAGGAGACTGTAGTTTTTTGGCAGCCTAACAACGCCTTTCATTGAATGTGTTATTCACCAGTCTCTGCTTAAGGCTACATCAAGAGGAAACAAACCTTAGGGATAGAACGTAGAACTACTTTATTGTGTCATGTTTCAAGTAGCTAGCACAAACCGTGTTTGATTTAGAGTTCTAGCTGCATCTGTCAATATAGGAGAAAACAGAGTGAAACCTAGAAATTCAAACTGTAACTGCAAACAAATGCATCAACCTAGGAGAACGAAACTTGGGCATCCAAGTTTGATTGGTGTACTGCTCATTACATGAAAGTATCATTAAGGTCGGAAAAAAATATGTGTTTAGATTTCAGGAGACTCTAGTTTTTTGGCAGCCTAACAACGCCTTTCATTGAAAGTGTTATTCGCCAGTCTGTGCTGAAGGCTACATCAAGAGGAAACAAACCTTAGGGATAGAATGTAGAACTAATTTATTGTGTCAAGTTTCAAGAAGCTAGCCCAAACCGTGTATGATTTAGAGTTTGAACTACATTTGTCAATATAGAAGAAAACAGTGAAACCTAAAAATTAAAACTGTTACTGCAAACGAATGCTTCAACGTAGGAGAATGAAACTTGAGCATCCAAGTGGGATTGGTGTACTGATCATTACTTGAAAGTATCATGAAGATTGGATGCAAAAATATATGTTGAGATTTCAGAAGACTCTAGTTTTTGGAAGTTTGGCAACCCCTTTCAATAAAAGTGTTATTCGCCAGTAACTGCATTAGGATACATCAAGAGGAAATAAACCTTAGAGATAGAACGTGGAACTACAGTATTTTGTCAAGTTTCAAGAAGCTAGCACAAACCGTGTTTGATTTAGAGTTCGAACTGCATCTGTCAATATAGGACAAAACAGAGTGAAACCTAAAAATTCAAACTGTTCCTGCAAACGAATGCTTCAACCTAGGAGAACGAAACTTGGACATCCAAGTTTGATTGGTGCACTGCTCATTACTTGAAAGTATCATGAAGGTCGGAAGAAAAAATATATGATGAGATTTCAGGAGACTGTAGTTTTTTGGCAGCCTAACAATGCCTTTCATTGAATGTGTTATTCGCCAGTCTCTGCTTAAGGCTACATCAAGAGGAAACAAACCTTAGGGATAGAACGTAGAACTACTTTATTGTGTCATGTTTCAAGTAGCTAGCACAAAAAGTGTTTGATTTAAAGTTCTAAATGCATCTGTCAATATAGGAGAAAACAGAGTGAAACCTAAAAATTCAAACTGTTCCTGCAAACGAATGTTTCAACCTAGAAGAACAAAACTTGGGCATCCAATTGGGAATGGTGTTCTGATCATTACTTGAATGTATCATGAAGATTGGATGAAAAAATATATGTTGAGATTTCAGGAGACTCTAGTTTTTTGAAAGTTTGGCAACCCCTTTCAATATAAGTGTTATTCGCCAGTCCCTGCATTAGGCTACATCAAGAGGAAACAAACCTTAGAGATAGAACGTAGAACTACTTTATTGTGTCAAGTTTCAAGAAGCTAGCACAAACCGTGTTTGATTTAGAGTTCTAGCTGCATCTGTCAATATAGGAGAAAACAGAGTGAAACCTAGAAATTCAAACTGTTACTGCAAACGAATGCATCAACCTAGGCGAACGAATCTTGGGTATCCAAGTTTGATTGGTGTACTGCTCATTACTTCAAAGTATCATTAAGGTCGGAAAAAAATATGTGTTGAGATTTCAGGAGACTCTAGTTTTTTGGCAGCCTAACAACGCATTTCATTGAAAGTGTTATTCGCCAGTCTGTGCTGAAGGCTACATCAAGAAGAAACAAACCTTAGGGATAGAATGTAGAACTACTTTATTGTGTCAAGTTTCAAGAAGCTAGCACAAACCGTGTATGATTTAGAGTTTGAACTACATTTGTCAATATAGGAGAAAGCAGAATGAAACCTAAAAATTCAAACTGTTACTGCAAACGAATGCTTCAACGTAGGAGAAGGAAACTTGAGCATCCAAGTGGGATTGGTGTACTGATCATTACTCGAAAGTATCATGAAGATTGGATAAAAAAATATATGTTGAGATTTCAGAAGACTCTAGTTTTGGGAAGTTTGGCAACCCCTTTCAATAAAAGTGTTATTCGCCAGTCCCTGCATTAGGCTACATCAAGAGGAAACAAACCTTAGAGATAGAACGTAGAACTACAGTATTTTGTCAAGTTTCAAGAAGCTAGCACAAATCGTGTTTGATTTAGAGTTCGAACTGCATCTGTCAATATAGGACAAAACAGAGTGAAACCTAAAAATTCAAACTGTTCCTGCAAACGAATGCTTCAACCTAGGAGAACGAAACTTGGGCATCCAAGTTTGATTGGTGCACTGCTCATTACTTGAAAGTATCATGAAGGTCGGAAGAAAAAATATATGATGATATTTCAGGAGACTGTAGTTTTTTGGCAGCCTAACAACGCCTTTCATTGAATGTGTTATTCGCCAGTCTCTGCTTAAGGCTACATGAAGAGGAAACAAACCTTAGGGATAGAACGTAGAACTACTTTATTGTGTCATGTTTCAAGTAGCTAGCACAAACCGTGTTTGATTTAAAGTTCTAACTGCATCTGTCAATATAGGAGAAAACAGAGTGAAACCTAAAAATTAAAACTGTTACTGCAAACGAATGCTTCAACCTAGAAGAACAAAACTTGGGCATCCAAGTGGGATTGGTGTACTGATCATTACTCGAAAGTATCATGAAGATTGGATAAAAAAATATATGTTGAGATTTCAGAAGACTCTAGTTTTGGGAAGTTTGGCAACCCCTTTCAATAAAAGTGTTATTCGCCAGTCCCTGCATTAGGCTACATCAAGAGGAAACAAACCTTAGAGATAGAACGTAGAACTACAGTATTTTGTCAAGTTTCAAGAAGCTAGCACAAACCGTGTTTGATTTAGAGTTCGAACTGCATCTGTCAATATAGGACAAAACAGAGTGAAACCTAAAAATTCAAACTGTTCCTGCAAACGAATGCTTCAACCTAGGAGAACGAAACTTGGGCATCCAAGTTTGATTGGTGCACTGCTCATTACTTCAAAGTATCATGAAGGTCGGAAGAAAAAATATATGATGAGATTTCAGGAGACTGTAGTTTTTTGGCAGCCTAACAACGCCTTTCATTGAATGTGTTATTCGCCAGTCTCTGCTTAAGGCTACATCAAGAGGAAACAAACCTTAGGGATAGAACGTAGAACTACTTTATTGTGTCATGTTTCAAGTAGCTAGCACAAACCGTGTTTGATTTAAAGTTCTAACTGCATCTGTCAATATAGGAGAAAACAGAGTGAAACCTAAAAATTCAAACTGTTCCTGCAAACGAATGCTTCAACCTAGAAGAACAAAACTTGGGCATCCAAGTGGGAATGGTGTACTGATCATTACTTGAATGTATCATGAAGATTGGATGAAAAAATATATGGTGAGATTTCAGGAGACTCTAGTTTTTTGAAAGTTTGGCAACCCCTTTCAATAAAAGTGTTATTCGCCAGTCCCTGCATTAGGCTACATCAAGAGGAAACAAACCTTAGAGATAGAACGTAGAACTACTTTATTGTGTCAAGTTTCAAGAAGCTAGCACAAACCGTGTTTGATTTAGAGTTCTAGCTGCATCTGTCCATATAGGAGAAAACAGAGTGAAACCTAGAAATTCAAACTGTAACTGCAAACGAATGCATCAACCTAGGAGAACGAAACTTGGGCATCCAAGTTTGATTGGTGTACTGCTCATTACTTGAAAGTATCATTAAGGTCGGAAAAAAATATGTGTTGAGATTTCAGGAGACTCTAGTTTTTTGGCAGCCTAACAACACCTTTCATTGAAAGTGTTATTCGCCAGTCTGTGCTGAAGGCTACATCAAGAGGAAACAAACCTTAGGGATAGAATGTAGAACTACTTTATTGTGTCAAGTTTCAAGAAGCTAGCCCAAACCGTGTATGATTTAGAGTTTGAACTACATTTGTCAATATAGGAGAAAGCAGAATGAAACCTAAAAATTCAAACTGTTACTGCAAACGAATGCTTCAATGTAGGAGAATGAAACTTGAGCATCCAAGTGGGATTGGTGTACTGATCATTACTCGAAAGTATCATGAAGATTGGATAAAAAAAATATGTTGAGATTTCAGAAGACTCTAGTTTTGGGAAGTTTGGCAACCCCTTTCAATAAAAGTGTTATTCGCCAGTCCCTGCATTAAGCTACATCAAGAGGAAACAAACCTTAGAGATAGAACATAGAACTACAGTATTTTGTCAAGTTTCAAGAAGCTAGCACAAACCGTGTTTGATTTAGAGTTCGAACTGCATCTGTCAATATAGGACAAAACAGAGTGAAACCTAAAAATTCAAACTGTTCCTGCAAACGAATGCTTCAACCTAGGAGAACGAAACTTGGGCATCCAAGTTTGATTGGTGCACTGCTCATTACTTGAAAGTATCATGAAGATCGGAAGAAAAAATATATGATGAGATTTCAGGAGACTGTAGTTTTTTGGCAGCCTAACAACGCCTTTCATTGAATGTGTTATTCACCAGTCTCTGCTTAAGGCTACATCAAGAGGAAACAAACCTTAGGGATAGAACGTAGAACTACTTTATTGTGTCATGTTTCAAGTAGCTAGCACAAACCGTGTTTGATTTAGAGTTCTAGCTGCATCTGTCAATATAGGAGAAAACAGAGTGAAACCTAGAAATTCAAACTGTAACTGCAAACAAATGCATCAACCTAGGAGAACGAAACTTGGGCATCCAAGTTTGATTGGTGTACTGCTCATTACATGAAAGTATCATTAAGGTCGGAAAAAAATATGTGTTGAGATTTCAGGAGACTCTAGTTTTTTGGCAGCCTAACAACGCCTTTCATTGAAAGTGTTATTCGCCAGTCTGTGCTGAAGGCTACATCAAGAGAAAACAAACCTTAGGGATAGAATGTAGAACTAATTTATTGTGTCAAGTTTCAAGAAGCTAGCCCAAACCGTGTATGATTTAGAGTTTGAACTACATTTGTCAATATAGAAGAAAACAGTGAAACCTAAAAATTAAAACTGTTACTGCAAACGAATGCTTCAACGTAGGAGAATGAAACTTGAGCATCCAAGTGGGATTGGTGTACTGATCATTACTTGAAAGTATCATGAAGATTGGATGCAAAAATATATGTTGAGATTTCAGAAGACTCTAGTTTTTGGAAGTTTGGCAACCCCTTTCAATAAAAGTGTTATTCGCCAGTAACTGCATTAGGATACATCAAGAGGAAATAAACCTTAGAGATAGAACGTGGAACTACAGTATTTTGTCAAGTTTCAAGAAGCTAGCACAAACCGTGTTTGATTTAGAGTTCGAACTGCATCTGTCAATATAGGACAAAACAGAGTGAAACATAAAAATTCAAACTGTTCCTGCAAACGAATGCTTCAACCTAGGAGAACGAAACTTGGGCATCCAAGTTTGATTGGTGCACTGCTCATTACTTGAAAGTATCATGAAGGTCGGAAGAAAAAATATATGATGAGATTTCAGGAGACTGTAGTTTTTTGGCAGCCTAACAACGCCTTTCATTGAATGTGTTATTCGCCAGTCTCTGCTTAAGGCTACACCAAGAGGAAACAAACCTTAGGGATAGAACGTAGAACTACTTTATTGTGTCATGTTTCAAGTAGCTAGCACAAAAAGTGTTTGATTTAAAGTTCTAAATGCATCTGTCAATATAGGAGAAAACAGAGTGAAACCTAAAAATTCAAACTGTTCCTGCAAACGAATGTTTCAACCTAGAAGAACAAAACTTGGGCATCCAATTGGGAATGGTGTTCTGATCATTACTTGAATGTATCATGAAGATTGGATGAAAAAATATATGTTGAGATTTCAGGAGACTCTAGTTTTTTGAAAGTTTGGCAACCCCTTTCAATATAAGTGTTATTCGCCAGTCCCTGCATTAGGCTACATCAAGAGGAAACAAACCTTAGAGATAGAACGTAGAACTACTTTATTGTGTCAAGTTTCAAGAAGCTAGCACAAACCGTGTTTGATTTAGAGTTCTAGCTGCATCTGTCAATATAGGAGAAAACAGAGTGAAACCTAGAAATTCAAACTGTTACTGCAAACGAATGCATCAACCTAGGCGAACGAATCTTGGGTATCCAAGTTTGATTGGTGTACTGCTCATTACTTCAAAGTATCATTAAGGTCGGAAAAAAATATGTGTTGAGATTTCAGGAGACTCTAGTTTTTTGGCAGCCTAACAACGCCTTTCATTGAAAGTGTTATTCGCCAGTCTGTGCTGAAGGCTACATCAAGAAGAAACAAACCTTAGGGATAGAATGTAGAACTACTTTATTGTGTCAAGTTTCAAGAAGCTAGCACAAACCGTGTATGATTTAGAGTTTGAACTACATTTGTCAATATAGGAGAAAGCAGAATGAAACCTAAAAATTCAAACTGTTACTGCAAACGAATGCTTCAACGTAGGAGAAGGAAACTTGAGCATCCAAGTGGGATTGGTGTACTGATCATTACTCGAAAGTATCATGAAGATTGGATAAAAAAATATATGTTGAGATTTCAGAAGACTCTAGTTTTGGGAAGTTTGGCAACCCCTTTCAATAAAAGTGTTATTCGCCAGTCCCTGCATTAGGCTACATCAAGAGGAAACAAACCTTAGAGATAGAACGTAGAACTACAGTATTTTGTCAAGTTTCAAGAAGCTAGCACAAACCGTGTTTGATTTAGAGTTCGAACTGCATCTGTCAATATAGGACAAAACAGAGTGAAACCTAAAAATTCAAACTGTTCCTGCAAACGAATGCTTCAACCTAGGAGAACGAAACTTGGGCATCCAAGTTTGATTGGTGCACTGCTCATTACTTGAAAGTATCATGAAGGTCGGAAGAAAAAATATATGATGATATTTCAGGAGACTGTAGTTTTTTGGCAGCCTAACATCGCCTTTCATTGAATGTGTTATTCGCCAGTCTCTGCTTAAGGCTACATGAAGAGGAAACAAACCTTAGGGATAGAACGTAGAACTACTTTATTGTGTCATGTTTCAAGTAGCTAGCACAAACCGTGTTTGATTTAAAGTTCTAACTGCATCTGTCAATATAGGAGAAAACAGAGTGAAACCTAAAAATTAAAACTGTTACTGCAAACGAATGCTTCAACCTAGAAGAACAAAACTTGGGCATCCAAGTGGGAATGGTGTACTGATCATTACTTGAATGTATCATGAAGATTGGATGAAAAAATATATGTTGAGATTTCAGGAGACTCTAGTTTTTTGAAAGTTTGGCAACCCCTTTCAATAAAAGTGTTATTCGCCAGTCCCTGCTTTAGGCTACATCAAGAGGAAACAAACCTTAGAGATAGAACGTAGAACTACTTTATTGTGTCAAGTTTCAAGAAGCTAGCACAAACCGTGTTTGATTTAGAGTTCTAGCTGCATCTGTCCATATAGGAGAAAACAGAGTGAAACCTAGAAATTCAAACTGTAACTGCAAACGAATGCATCAACCAAGGAGAACGAAACTTGGGCATCCAAGTTTGATTGGTGTACTGCTCATTACTTGAAAGTATCATTAAGGTCGGAAAAAAATATGTGTTGAGATTTCAGGAGACTCTAGTTTTTTGGCAGCCTAACAACGCCTTTCATTGAAAGTGTTATTCGCCAGTCTGTGCTGAAGGCTACATCAAGAGGAAGCAAACCTTAGGGATAGAATGTAGAACTACTTTATTGTGTCAAGTTTCAAGAAGCTAGCCCAAACCGTGTAGGATTTAGAGTTTGAACTACATTTGTCAATATAGGAGAAAGCAGAATGAAACCTAAAAATTCAAACTGTTACTGCAAACGAATGCTTCAACGTAGGAGAAGGAAACTTGAGCATCCAAGTGGGATTGGTGTACTGATAATTACTCGAAAGTATCATGAAGATTGGATAAAAAAATATATGTTGAGATTTCAGAAGACTCTAGTTTTGGGAAGTTTGGCAACCCCTTTCAATAAAAGTGTTATTCGCCAGTCCCTGCATTAGGCTACATCAAGAGGAAACAAACCTTAGAGATAGAACGTAGAACTACAGTATTTTGTCAAGTTTCAAGAAGCTAGCACAAACCGTGTTTGATTTAGAGTTCGAACTGCATCTGTCAATATAGGACAAAACAGAGTGAAACCTAAAAATTCAAACTGTTCCTGCAAACGAATGCTTCAACCTAGGAGAACGAAACTTGGGCATCCAAGTTTGATTGGTGCACTGCTCATTACTTGAAAGTATCATGAAGGTCGGAAGAAAAAATATATGATGAGATTTCAGGAGACTGTAGTTTTTTGGCAGCCTAACAACGCCTTTCATTGAATGTGTTATTCGCCAGTCTCTGCTTAAGGGTACATCAAGAGGAAACAAACCTTAGGGATAGAACGTAGAACTACTTTATTGTGTCATGTTTCAAGTAGCTAGCACAAACCGTGTTTGATTTAAAGTTCTAACTGCATCTGTCAATATAGGAGAAAACAGAGTGAAACCTAAAAATTCAAACTGTTAATGCAGACGAATGCTTCAACCTAAAAGAACAAAACTTGGGCATTCAAGTGGGAATGGTGTACTGATCATTACTTGAATGTATCATGAAGATTGGATGAAAAAATATATGTTGAGATTTCAGGAGACTCTAGTTTTTTGAAAGTTTGGCAACCCCTTTCAATATAAGTGTTATTCGCCAGTCCCTGCATTAGGCTACATCAAGAGGAAACAAACCTTAGAGGTAGAACGTAGAACTACTTTATTGTGTCAAGTTTCAAGAAGCTAGCACAAACCGTGTTTGATTTAGAGTTCTAGATTCATCTGTCTATATAGGAGAAAACAGAGTGAAACCTAGAAATTCAAACTGTAACTGCAAACGAATGCATCAACCTAGGAGAACGAAACTTGGGCATCCAAGTTTGATTGGTGTACTGCTCATTACTTGAAAGTATCATTAAGGTCGGAAAAAAATATGTGTTGAGATTTCAGGAGACTCTAGTTTTTTGGCAGCCTAACAACGCCTTTCATTAAAAGTGTTATTCGCCAGTCTGTGCTGAAGGCTACATCAAGAGGAAACAAACCTTAGGGATAGAATGTAGAACTACTTTATTGTGTCAAGTTTCAAGAAGCTAGCCCAAACCGTGTATGATTTAGAGTTTGAACTACATTTGTCAATATAGAAGAAAACAGTGAAACCTAAAAATTAAAACTGTTACTGCAAACGAATGCTTCAACATAGGAGAATGAAACTTGAGCATCCAAGTGGGATTTGTGTACTGCTCATTACTTGAAAGTATCATTAAGGTCGGAAAAAAATATGTGTTGAGATTTCAGGAGACTCTAGTTTTTTGGCAGCCTAACAACGCCTTTCATTGAAAGTGTTACTCGTCAGTCTGTGCTGAAGGCTACATCAAGAGGAAACAAACCTTAGGGATAGAATGTAGAACTACTTTATTGTGTCAAGTTTCAAGAAGCTAGCCCAAACCGTGTATGATTTAGAGTTTGAACTACATTTGTCAATATAGGAGAAAGCAGAATGAAACCTAAAAATTCAAACTGTTACTGCAAACGAATGCTTCAACGTAGGAGAATGAAACTTGAGCATCCAAGTGGGATTGGTGTACTGATCATTACTCGAAAGTATCATGAAGATTGGATAAAAAAATATATGTTGAGATTTCAGAAGACTCTAGTTTTGGGAAGTTTGGCAACCCCTTTCAATAAAAGTGTTATTCGCCAGTCCCTGCATTAGGCTACATCAAGAGGAAACAAACCTTAGAGATAGAACGTAGAACTACAGTATTTTGTCAAGTTTCAAAAAGCTAGCAGAAACCGTGTTTGATTTAGAGTTCGAACTGCATCTGTCAATATAGGACAAAACAGAGTGAAACCTAAAAATTCAAACTGTTCCTGCAAACGAATGCTTCAACCTAGGAGAACGAAACTTGGGCATCCAAGTTTGATTGGTGCACTGCTCATTACTTGAAAGTATCATGAAGGTCGGAAGAAAAAATATATGATGAGATTTCAGGAGACTGTAGTTTTTTGGCAGCCTAACAACGCCTTTCATTGAATGTGTTATTCGCCAGTCTCTGCTTAAGGCTACATCAAGATGAAACAAACCTTAGGGATAGAACGTAGAACTACTTTATTGTGTCATGTTTCAAGTAGCTAGCACAAACCGTGTTTGATTTAAAGTTCTAACTGCATCTGTCAATATAGGAGAAAACAGAGTGAAACCTAAAAATTCAAACTGTTCCTGCAAACGAATGCTTCAACCTAGAAGAACAAAACTTGGGCATCCAAGTGGGAATGGTGTACTGATCATTACTTGAATGTATCATGAAGATTGGATGAAAAAATATATGTTGAGATTTCAGGAGACTCTAGTTTTTTGAAAGCTTGGCAACCCCTTTCAATATAAGTGTTATTCGCCCGTCCCTGCATTAGGCTACATCCAGAGGAAACAAACCTTAGAGATAGAACGTAGAACTATTTTATTGTGTCAAGTTTCAAGAAGCTAGCACAAACCGTGTTTGATTTAGAGTTCTAGCTGCATCTGTCAATATAGGAGAAAACAGAGTGAAACCTAGAAATTCAAACTGTAACTGCAAACAAATGCATCAACCTAGGAGAACGAAACTTGGGCATCCAAGTTTGATTGGTGTACTGCTCATTACTTGAAAGTATCATTAAGGTCGGAAAAAAATATGTGTTGAGATTTCAGGAGACTCTAGTTTTTTGGCAGCCTAACAACGCCTTTCATTGAAAGTGTTATTCGCCAGTCTGTGCTGAAGGCTACATCAAGAGGAAACAAACCTTAGGGATATAATGTAGAACTACTTTATTGTGTCAAGTTTCAAGAAGCTAGCCCAAACCGTGTATGATTTAGAGTTTGAACTACATTTGTCAATATAGAAGAAAACAGTGAAACCTAAAAATTCAAACTGTTACTGCAAACGAATGCTTCAACGTAGGAGAATGAAACTTGAGCATCGAAGTGGGATTGGTGTACTGATCATTACTTGAAAGTATCATGAAGTTTGGATGCAAAAATATATGTTGAGATTTCAGAAGACTCTAGTTTGTGGAAGTTTGGCAACCCCTTTCAATAAAAGTGTTATTCGCCAGTAACTCCATTAGGCTACATCAAGAGGAAACAAACCTTAGAGATAGAACGTAGAACTACAGTATTTTGTCAAGTTTCAAGAAGCTAGCACAAACCGTGTTTGATTTAGAGTTCGAACTGCATCTGTCAATATAGGGCAAAACAGAGTGAAACCTAAAAATTCAAACTGTTCCTGCAAACGAATGCTTCAACCTAGGAGAATGAAACTTGGGTATCCAAGTTTGATTGGTGCACTGCTCATTACTTGAAAGTATCATGAAGGTCGGAAGAAAAAATATATGATGAGATTTCAGGAGACTGTAGTTTTTTGGCAGCCTAACAACGCCTTTCATTGAATGTGTTATTCGCCAGTCTCTGCTTAAGGCTACATCAAGAGGAAACAAACTTTAGGGATAGAACGTAGAACTACTTTATTGTGTCATGTTTCAAGTAGCTAGCACAAACCGTGTTTGATTTAAGGTTCTAACTGCATCTGTCAATATTGGAGAAAACAGAGTGAAACCTAAAAATTCAAACTGTTCCTGCAAACGAATGCTTCAACCTAGAAGAACAAAACTTGGGCATCCAAGTGGGAATGGTGTACTGATCATTACTTGAATGTATCATGAAGATTGGATGAAAAAATATATGTTGAGATTCCAGGAGACTCTAGTTTTTTGAAAGTTTGGCAACCCCGTTCAATATAAGTGTTATTCGCCAGTCCCTGCATTAGGCTACATCAAGAGGAAACAAACCTTAGAGATAGAACGTAGAACTACTTTATTGTGTCAAGTTTCAAGAAGCTAGCACAAACCGTGTTTGATTTAGAGTTCTAGCTGCATCTGTCAATATAGGAGAAAACAGAGTGAAACCTAGAAATTCAAACTGTTACTGCAAACGAATGCATCAACCTAGGAGAACGAAACTTGGGCATCCAAGTTTGATTGGTGTACTGCTCATTACTTGAAAGTATCATTAAGGTCGGAAAAAAATATGTGTTGAGATTTCAGGAGACTCTAGTTTTTTGGCAGCCTAATAACGCCTTTCATTGAAAGTGTTATTCGCCAGTCTGTGCTGAAGGCTACATCAAGAGGAAACAAACCTTAGGGTTAGAATGTAGAACTACTTTATTGTGTCAAGTTTCAAGAAGCTAGCCCAAACCGTGTATGATTTAGAGTTTGAACTACATTTGTCAATATAGGAGAAAGCAGAATGAATCCTAAAAATTAAAACTGTTACTGCAAACGAATGCTTCAACGTAGGAGAAGGAAACTTGAGCATCCAAGTGGGATTGGTGTACTGATCATTAGTCGAAAGTATCATGAAGATTGGATAAAAAAATATATGTTGAGATTTCAGAAGACTCTAGTTTTGGGAAGTTTGGCAACCCCTTTCAATAAAAGTGTTATTCGCCAGTCCCTGCAAAAGGCTACATCAAGAGGAAACAAACCTTAGAGATAGAACGTAGAACTACAGTATTTTGTCAAGTTTCAAGAAGCTAGCACAAACCGTGTTTGATTTAGAGTTCGAACTGCATCTGTCAATATAGGACAAAACAGAGTGAAACCTAAAAATTCAAACTGTTCCTGCAAACGAATGCTTCAACCTAGAAGAACAAAACTTGGGCATCCAAGTGGGAATGGTGTACTGATCATTACTTGAATGTATCATGAAGATTGGATGAAAAAATATATGTTGAGATTTCAGGAGACTCTAGTTTTTTGAAAGTTTGGCAACCCCTTTCAATATAAGTGTTATTCGCCAGTCCCTGCATTAGGCTACATCCAGAGGAAACAAACCTTAGAGACAGAACGTAGAACTACTTTATTGTGTCAAGTTTCAAGAAGCTAGCACAAACCGTGTTTGATTTAGAGTTCTAGCTGCATCTGTCAATATAGGAGAAAACAGAGTGAAACCTAGAAATTCAAACTGTTACTGCAAACGAATGCATCAACCTAGGAGAACGAAACTTGGGCATCCAAGTTTGATTGGTGTACTGCTCATTACTTGAAAGTATCATTAAGGTCGGAAAAAAATATGTGTTGAGATTTCAGGAGACTCTAGTTTTTTGGCAGCCTAACAACGCCTTTCATTGAAAGTGTTATTCGCCAGTCTGTGCTGAAGGCTACATCAAGAGGAAACAAACCTTAGGGATAGAATGTAGAACTACTTTATTGTGTCAAGTTTCAAGAAGCTAGCCCATACCGTGTATGATTTAGAGTTTGAACTACATTTGTCAATATAGGAGAAAGCAGAATGAAACCTAAAAATTAAAACTGTTACTGCAAACGAATGCTTCAACGTAGGAGAATGAAACTTGAGCATCCAAGTGGGATTGGTGTACTGATCATTACTCGAAAGTATCATGACGATTGGATAAAAAAAATATATGTTGAGATTTCAGAAGACTCTAGTTTTGGGAAGTTTGGCAACCCCTTTCAATAAAAGTGTTATTCGCCAGTCCCTGCATTAGGCTACATCAAGAGGAAACAAACCTTAGAAATAGAACGTAGAACTACAGTATTTTGTCAAGTTTCAAGAAGCTAGCACAAACCGTGTTTGATTTAGAGTTCGAACTGCATCTGTCAATATAGGACAAAACAGAGTGAAACCTAAAAATTCAAACTGTTCCTGCAAACGAATGCTTCAACCTAGAAGAACAAAACTAGGGCATCCAAGTGGGAATGGTGTACTGATCATTACTTGAATGTATCATGAAGATTGGATGAAAAAATATATGTTGAGATTTCAGGAGACTCTAGTTTTTTGAAAGTTTGGCAACCCCTTTCAATATAAGTGTTATTCGCCAGTCCCTGCATTAGGCTACATCCAGAGGAAACAAACCTTAGAGACAGAACGTAGAACTACTTTATTGTGTCAAATTTCAAGAAGCTAGCACAAACCGTGTTTGATTTAGAGTTCTAGCTGCATCTGTCAATATAGGAGAAAACAGAGTGAAACCTAGAAATTCAAACTGTTACTGCAAACGAATGCATCAACCTAGGAGAACGAAACTTGGGCATCCAAGTTTGATTGGTGTACTGCTCATTACTTGAAAGTATCATTAAGGTCGGAAAAAAATATGTGTTGAGATTTCAGGAGACTCTAGTTTTTTGGCAGCCTAACAACGCCTTTCATTGAAAGTGTTATTCGCCAGTCTGTGCTGAAGGCTACATCAAGAGGAAACAAACCTTAGGGATAGAATGTAGAACTACTTTATTGTGTCAAGTTTCAAGAAGCTAGCCCAAACCGTGTATGATTTAGAGTTTGAACTACATTTGTCAATATAGGAGAAAGCAGAATG
The DNA here is from genome assembly GCF_048772815.1 of Callospermophilus lateralis. Taxonomy (NCBI): domain Eukaryota; kingdom Metazoa; phylum Chordata; class Mammalia; order Rodentia; family Sciuridae; genus Callospermophilus; species Callospermophilus lateralis. The sequence goes on from NW_027515148.1 coordinate 21,454, forward strand.
AAACCTAAAAATTCAAACTGTTACTGCAAACGAATGCTTCAACGTAGGAGAATGAAACTTGAGCATCCAAGTGGGATTGGTGTACTGATCATTACTCGAAAGTATCATGACGATTGGATAAAAAAATATATGTTGAGATTTCAGAAGACTCTAGTTTTGGGAAGTTTGGCAACCCCTTTCAATAAAAGTGTTATTCGCCAGTCCCTGCATTAGGCTACATCAAGAGGAAACAAACCTTAGAAATAGAACGTAGAACTACAGTATTTTGTCAAGTTTCAAGAAGCTAGCACAAACCGTGTTTGATTTAGAGTTCGAACTGCATCTGTCAATATAGGACAAAACAGAGTGAAACCTAAAAATTCAAACTTTTCCTGCAAACGAATGCTTCATCCTAGGAGAACGAAACTTGGGCATCCAAGTTTGATTGGTGCACTGCTCATTACTTGAAAGTATCATGAAGGTCGGAAGAAAAAATATATGATGAGATTTCAGGAGACTGTAGTTTTTTGGCAGCCTAACAACGCCTTTCATTGAATGTGTTATTCGCCAGTCTCTGCTTAAGGCTACATCAAGAGGAAACAAACCTTAGGGATAGAACGTAAACTACTTTATTGTGTCATGTTTCAAGTAGCTAGCACAAACCGTGTTTGATTTAAAGTTCTAACTGCATCTGTCAATATAGGAGAAAACAGAGTGAAACCTAAAAATTCAAACTGTTCCTGCAAACGAATGCTTCAACCTAGAAGAACAAAACTTGGGCATACAAGTGGGAATGGTGTACTGATCATTACTTGAATGTATCATGAAGATTGGATGAAAAAATATATGTTGAGATTCCAGGAGACTCTAGTTTTTTGAAAGTTTGGCAACCCCTTTCAATATAAGTGTTATTCGCCAGTCCCTGCATTAGGCTACATCAAGAGGAAACAAACCTTAGAGTTAGAACGTAGAACTACTTTATTGTGTCAAGTTTCAAGAAGCTAGCACAAACCGTGTTTGATTTAGAGTTCTAGCTGCATCTGTCAATATAGGAGAAAACAGAGTGAAACCTAGAAATTCAAACTGTTACTTCAAACGAATGCATCAACCTAGGAGAACGAAACTTGGGCATCCAAGTTTGATTGGTGTACTGCTCATTACTTGAAAGTATCATTAAGGTCGGAAAAAAATATGTGTTGAGATTTCAGGAGACTCTAATTTTTTGGTAGCCTAATAACGCCTTTCATTGAAAGTGTTATTCGCCAGTCTGTGCTGAAGGCTACATCAAGAGGAAACAAACCTTAGGGTTAGAATGTAGAACTACTTTATTGTGTCAAGTTTCACGAAGCTAGCCCAAACCGTGTATGATTTAGAGTTTGAACTACATTTGTCAATATAGGAGAAAGCAGAATGAAACCTAAAAATTAAAACTGTTACTGCAAACGAATGCTTCAACGTAGGAGAAGGAAACTTGAGCATCCAAGTGGGATTGGTGTACTGATCATTACTCGAAAGTATCATGAAGATTGGATAAAAAAATATATGTTGAGATTTCAGAAGACTCTAGTTTTGGGAAGTTTGGCAACCCCTTTCAATAAAAGTGTTATTCGCCAGTCCCTGCAAAAGGCTACATCAAGAGGAAACAAACCTTAGAGATAGAACGTAGAACTACAGTATTTTGTCAAGTTTCAAGAAGCTAGCACAAACCGTGTTTGATTTAGAGTTCGAACTGCATCTGTCAATATAGGACAAAACAGAGTGAAACCTAAAAATTCAAACTGTTCCTGCAAACGAATGCTTCAACCTAGAAGAACAAAACTTGGGCATCCAAGTGGGAATGGTGTACTGATCATTACTTGAATGTATCATGAAGATTGGATGAAAAAATATATGTTGAGATTTCAGGAGACTCTAGTTTTTTGAAAGTTTGGCTACCCTTTTCAATTGAAGTGTTATTCGCCAGTCCCTGCATTAGGCTACATCCAGAGGAAACAAACCTTAGAGACAGAATGTAGAACTACTTTATTGTGTCAAGTTTCAAGAAGCTAGCACAAACCGTGTTTGATTTAGAGTTCTAGCTGCATCTGTCAATATAGAAGAAAACAGAGTGAAACCTAGAAATTCAAACTGTTACTGCAAACGAATGCATCAACCTAGGAGAACGAAACTTGGGCATCCAAGTTTGATTGGTGTACTGCTCATTACTTGAAAGTATCATTAAGGTCGGAAAAAAATATGTGTTGAGATTTCAGGAGACTCTAGTTTTTTGGCAGCCTAACAACGCCTTTCATTGAAAGTGTTATTCGCCAGTCTGTGCTGAAGGCTACATCAAGAGGAAACAAACCTTAGGGATAGAATGTAGAACTACTTTATTGTGTCAAGTTTCAAGAAGCTAGCCCAAACCGTGTATGATTTAGAGTTTGAACTACATTTGTCAATATAGGAGAAAGCAGAATGAAACCTAAAAATTCAAACTGTTACTGCAAACGAATTCTTCAAAGTAGGAGAATGAAACTTGAGCCAAGTGGGATTGGTGTACTGATCATTACTCGAAAGTATCATGACGATTGGATAAAAAAGTATATGTTGAGATTCAGAAAGACTCTAGTTTTGGGAAGTTTGGCAACCCCTTTCAATAAAGTGTTTATTCGCCAGTCCCTGCATTAGGCTACATCAAGAGGAAACAAACCTTAGAGATAGAACGTAGAACTGCAGTATTTTGTCAAGTTTCAAGAAGCTAGCACAAACCGTGTTGATTTAGAGTTCGAACTGCATCTGTCAATATAGGACAAAACAGAGTGAAACCTAAAAATTTCAAACTGTTCCTGCAAACGAATGCTTCAACCTAGGAGAACGAAACTTGGGCATCCAAGTTTGATTGGTGCACTGCTCATTACTTGAAAGTATCATGAAGGTCGGAAGAAAAAATATATGATGAGATTTCAGGAGACTGTAGTTTTTGGCAGCCTAACAACGCCTTTCATTGAATGTGTTATTCGCCAGTCTCTGCTTAAGGCTACATCAAGAGGAAACAAACCTTAGGGATAGAAACGTAAACTACTTTATTTGTGTCATGTTTCAAGTAGCTAGCACAAACGTGTTTGATTTAAAGTTCTAACTGCATCTGTCAATATAGGAGAAAACAGAGTGAAACCTAAAAATTCAAACTGTTCCTGCAAACGAATGCTTCAACCTAGAAGAACAAAACTTGGGCATCCAAGTGGGAATGGTGTACTGATCATTACTTGAATGTGTCATGAAGATTGGATGAAAAAATATATCTTGAGATTCAGGAGACTCTAGTTTTTGAAAGTTTGGCAACCCCTTTCAATATAAGTTTATTCGCCAGTCCTGCAATTAGGCTACATCAAGAGGAAACAAACCTTAGAGTTAGAACGTAGAACTACTTTATTGTGTCAAGTTTCAAGAAGCTAGCACAAAACCGTGTTTGATTTAGAGTTCTAGCTGCATCTGTCAATATAGGAGAAAACAGAGTGAAACCTAGAAATTCAAACTGTTACTTCAAACGAATGCATCAACATAGGAGAACGAAACTTGGGCATCAAGTTTGATTGGTGTACTGCTCATTACTTGAAAGTATCAATTAAGGTCGGAAAAAAATATGTGTTTTGAGATTTCAGGAGACTCTAATTTTTTGGCAGCCTAATAACGCCTTTCATTGAAAGTGTTACTCGCCAGTCTGGGCTGAAGGCTACATCAAGAGGAAACAAACCTTAGGGTTAGAATGTAGAACTACTTTATTGTGTCAAGTTTCAAGAAGCTAGCCCAAACCGTGTATGATTTAGAGTTTGAACTACATTTGTCAATATAGGAGAAAGCAGAATGAAACCTAAAAATTCAAACTGTTACTGCAAACGAATGCTTCAACGTTGGAGAAGGAAACTTGAGCATCCAAGTGGGATTGGTGTACTGATCATTACTCGAAAGTATCATGAAGATTGGATTAAAAAAATATATGTTGAGATTTCAGAAGACTCTAGTTTTGGGAAGTTTGGCAACCCCTTTCAATAAAAGTGTTATTCGCCAGTCCCTGCATTAGGCTACATCAAGAGGAAACAAACCTTAGAGATAGAACGTAGAACTACAGTATTTTGTCAAGTTTCAAGAAGCTAGCACAAACCGTGTTTGATTTAGAGTTCGAACTGCATCTGTCAATATAGGACAAAACAGAGTGAAACCTAAAAATTCAAACTGTTCCTGCAAACGAATGCTTCAACCTAGGAGAACGAAACTTGGGCATCCAAGTTTGATTGGTGCACTGCTCATTACTTGAAAGTATCATGAAGGTCGGAAGAAAAAATATATGATGAGATTTCAGGAGACTGTAGTTTTTTGGCAGCCTAACAACGCCTTTCATTGAATGTGTTATTCGCCAGTCTCTGCTTAAGGCTACATCAAGAGGAAACAAACCTTAGGGATAGAACGTAAACTACTTTATTGTGTCATGTTTCAAGTAGCTAGCACAAACCGTGTTTGATTTAAAGTTCTAACTGCATCTGTCAATATAGGAGAAAACAGAGTGAAACCTAAAAATTCAAACTGTTCCTGCAAACGAATGCTTCAACCTAGAAGAACAAAACTTGGGCATCCAAGTGGGAATGGTGTACTGATCATTACTTGAATGTATCATGAAGATTGGATGAAAAAATATATGTTGAGATACCAGGAGACTCTAGTTTTTGAAAGTTTGGCAACCCCTTTCAATATAAGTGTTATTCGCCAGTCCCTGCATTAGGCTACATCAAGAGGAAACAAACCTTAGAGATAGAACGTAGAACTACAGTATTTTGTCAAGTTTCAAGAAGCTAGCACAAACCGTGTTTGATTTAGAGTTCGAACTGCATCTGTCAATATAGGACAAAACAGAGTGAAACCTAAAAATTCAAACTGTTCCTGCAAACGAATGCTTCAACCTAGGAGAACGAAACTTGGGCATCCAAGTTTGATTGGTGCACTGCTCATTACTTGAAAGTATCATGAAGGTCGGAAGAAAAAATATATGATGAGATTTCAGGAGACTGTAGTTTTTTGGCAGCCTAACGACGCCTTTCATTGAATGTGTTATTCGCCAGTCTCTGCTTAAGGCTACATCAAGAGGAAACAAAACTTCGGGATAGAACGTAGAACTACTTTATTGTGTCAAGTTTCAAGAAGCTAGCACAAACCGTGTTTGATTTAGAGTTCTAGCTGCATCTGTCAATATATGAGAAAACAGAGTGAAACCTAGAAATTCAAACTGTAACTGCAAACGAATGCATCAACCTAGGAGAACGAAACTTGGGCATCCAAGTTTGATTGGTGTACTGCTCATTACTTGAAAGTATCATTAAGGTCGGAAAAAAATATGTGTTGAGATTTCAGGTGACTCTAGTTTTTTGGCAGCCTAACAACGCCTTTCATTGAAAGTGTTATTCGCCAGTCTGTGCTGAAGGCTACATCAAGAGGAAACAAACCTTAGGGATAGAATGTAGAACTACTTTATTGTGTCAAGTTTCAAGAAGCTAGCCCAAACCGTGTTTGATTTAGAGTTTGAACTACATTTGTCAATATAGAAGAAAACAGTGAAACCTAAAAATTAAAACTGTTACTGCAAACGAATGCTTCAACGTAGGAGAATGAAACTTGAGCATCCAAGTGGGATTGGTGTACTGATCATTACTCGAAAGTATCATGACGATTGGATAAAAAAATATATGTTGAGATTTCAGAAGACTCTAGTTTTGGGAAGTTTGGCAACCCCTTTCAATAAAAGTGTTATTCGCCAGTCCCTGCATTAGGCTACATCAAGAGGAAACAAACCTTAGAAATAGAACGTAGAACTACAGTATTTTGTCAAATTTCAAGAAGCTAGCACAAACCGTGTTTGATTTAGAGTTCGAACTGCATCTGTCAATATAGGACAAAACAGAGTGAAACCTAAAAATTCAAACTGTTCCTGCAAACGAATGCTTCAACCTAGGAGAACGAAACTTGGGCATCCAAGTTTGATTGGTGCACTGCTCATTACTTGAAAGTATCATGAAGGTCGGAAGAAAAAATATATGATGAGATTTCAGGAGACTGTAGTTTTTGGCAGCCTAACAACGCCTTTCATTGAATGTGTTATTCGCCAGTCTCTGCTTAAGGCTACATCAAGAGGAAACAAACCTTAGGGATAGAACGTAAACTACTTTATTGTGTCATGTTTCAAGTAGCTAGCACAAACCGTGTTTGATTTAAAGTTCTAACTGCATCTGTCAATATAGGAGAAAACAGAGTGAAACCTAAAAATTCAAACTGTTCCTGCAAACGAATGCTTCAACCTAGAAGAACAAAACTTGGGCATCCAAGTGGGAATGGTGTACTGATCATTACTTGAATGTATCATGAAGATTGGATGAAAAATATATGTTGAGATTCCAGGAGACTCTAGTTTTTTGAAAGTTTGGCAACCCCTTTCAATATAAGTGTTATTCGCCAGTCCCTGCATTAGGCTACATCAAGAGGAAACAAACCTTAGAGTTAGAACGTAGAACTACTTTATTGTGTCAAGTTTCAAGAAGCTAGCACAAACCGTGTTTGATTTAGAGTTCTAGCTGCATCTGTCAATATAGGAGAAAACAGAGTGAAACCTAGAAATTCAAACTGTTACTTCAAACGAATGCATCAACGTAGGAGAACGAAACTTGGGCATCCAAGTTTGATTGGTGTACTGCTCATTACTTGAAAGTATCATTAAGGTCGGAAAAAAATATGTGTTGACATTTCAGGAGACTCTAATTTTTTGGCAGCCTAATAACGCCTTTCATTGAAAGTGTTATTCGCCAGTCTGGGCTGAAGGCTACATCAAGAGGAAACAAACCTTAGGGTTAGAATGTAGAACTACTTTATTGTGTCAAGTTTCAAGAAGCTAGCCCAAACCGTGTATGATTTAGAGTTTGAACTACATTTGTCAATATAGGAGAAAGCAGAATGAAACCTAAAAATTAAAACTGTTACTGCAAACGAATGCTTCAACGTTGGAGAAGGAAACTTGAGCATCCAAGTGGGATTGGTGTACTGATCATTACTCGAAAGTATCATGAAGATTGGATTAAAAAAATATATGTTGAGATTTCAGAAGACTCTAGTTTTGGGAAGTTTGGCAACCCCTTTCAATAAAAGTGTTATTCGCCAGTCCCTGCATTAGGCTACATCAAGAGGAAACAAACCTTAGAGATAGAACGTAGAACTACAGTATTTTGTCAAGTTTCAAGAAGCTAGCACAAACCGTGTTTGATTTAGAGTTCGAACTGCATCTGTCAATATAGGACAAAACAGAGTGAAACCTAAAAATTCAAACTGTTCCTGCAAACGAATGCTTCAACCTAGGAGAACGAAACTTGGGCATCCAAGTTTGATTGGTGCACTGCTCATTACTTGAAAGTATCATGAAGGTCGGAAGAAAAAATATATGATGAGATTTCAGGAGACTGTAGTTTTTTGGCAGCCTAACAACGCCTTTCATTGAATGTGTTATTCGCCAGTCTCTGCTAAAGGCTACATCAAGAGGAAACAAACCTTAGGGATAGAACGTAGAACTACTTTATTGTGTCATGTTTCAAGTAGCTAGCACAAACCGTGTTTGATTTAAAGTTCTAACTGCATCTGTCAATATAGGAGAAAACAGAGTGAAACCTAAAAATTCAAACTGTTCCTGCAAACGAATGCTTCAACCTAGAAGAACAAAACTTGGGCATCCAAGTGGGAATGGTGTACTGATCATTACTTGAATGTATCATGAAGATTGGATGAAAAAATATATGTTGAGATTCCAGGAGACTCTAGTTTTTTGAAAGTTTGGCAACCCCTTTCAATATAAGTGTTATTCGCCAGTCCCTGCATTAGGCTACATCAAGAGGAAACAAACCTTAGAGATAGAACGTAGAACTACAGTATTTTGTCAAGTTTCAAGAAGCTAGCACAAACCGTGTTTGATTTAGAGTTCGAACTGCATCTGTCAATATAGGACAAAACAGAGTGAAACCTAAAAATTCAAACTGTTCCTGCAAACGAATGCTTCAACCTAGGAGAACGAAACTTGGGCATCCAAGTTTGATTGGTGCACTGCTCATTACTTGAAAGTATCATGAAGGTCGGAAGAAAAAATATATGATGAGATTTCAGGAGACTGTAGTTTTTTGGCAGCCTAACGACGCCTTTCATTGAATGTGTTATTCGCCAGTCTCTGCTTAAGGCTACATCAAGAGGAAACAAAACTTCGGGATAGAACGTAGAACTAATTTATTGTGTCAAGTTTCAAGAAGCTAGCACAAACCGTGTTTGATTTAGAGTTCTAGCTGCATCTGTCAATATATGAGAAAACAGAGTGAAACCTAGAAATTCAAACTGTAACTGCAAACGAATGCATCAACCTAGGAGAACGAAACTTGGGCATCCAAGTTTGATTGGTGTACTGCTCATTACTTGAAAGTATCATTAAGGTCGGAAAAAAATATGTGTTGAGATTTCAGGAGACTCTAGTTTTTTGGCAGCCTAACAACGCCTTTCATTGAAAGTGTTATTCGCCAGTCTGTGCTGAAGGCTACATCAAGAGGAAACAAACCTTAGGGATAGAATGTAGAACTACTTTATTGTGTCAAGTTTCAAGAAGCTAGCCCAAACCGTGTTTGATTTAGAGTTTGAACTACATTTGTCAATATAGAAGAAAACAGTGAAACCTAAAAATTAAAACTGTTACTGCAAACGAATGCTTCAACGTAGGAGAATGAAACTTGAGCATCCAAGTGGGATTGGTGTACTGATCATTACTTGAAAGTATCATGAAGATTGGATGCAAAAATATATGTTGAGATTTCAGAAGACTCTAGTTTTTGGAAGTTTGGCAACCCCTTTCAATAAAAGTGTTATTCGCCAGTAACTGCATTAGGCTACATCAAGAGGAAACAAACTTTAGAGATAGAACATAGAACTACAGTATTTTGTCAAGTTTCAAGAAGCTAGCACAAACCGTGTTTGATTTAGAGTTCGAACTGCATCTGTCAATATAGGACAAAACAGAGTGAAACCTAAAAATTCAAACTGTTCCTGCAAACGAATGCTTCAACCTAGGAGAACGAAACTTGTGCATCCAAGTTTGATTGGTGCACTGCTCATTACTTGAAAGTATCATGAAGGTCGGAAGAAAAAATATATGATGAGATTTCAGGAGACAGTAGTTTTTTGGCAGCCTAACAACGCCTTTCATTGAATGTGTTATTCGCCAGTCTCTGCTTAAGGCTACATCAAGAGGAAACAAACCTTAGGGATAGAACGTAGAACTACTTTATTGTGTCATGTTTCAAGTAGCTAGCACAAACCGTGTTTGATTTAAAGTTCTAACTGCATCTGTCAGTATAGGAGAAAACAGAGTGAAACCTAAAAATTCAAACTGTTCCTGCAAACGAATGCTTCAACCTAGAAGAACAAAACTTGGGCATCCAAGTGGGAATGGTGTACTGATTATTACTTGAATGTATCATGAAGATTGGATGAAAAAATATATGTTGAGATTTCAGGAGACTCTAGTTTTTTGAAAGTTTGGCAACCCCTTTCAATATAAGTGTTATTCGCCAGTCCCTGCATTAGGCTACATCAAGAGGAAACAAACCTTAGAGATAGAACGTAGAACTACTTTATTGTGTCAAGTTTCAAGAAGCTAGCACAAACCGTGTTTGATTTAGAGTTCTAGCTGCATCTGTCAATATAGGAGAAAATAGAGTGAAACCTAGAAATTCAAACTGTTACTGCAAACGAATGCATCAACCTAGGAGAACGAAACTTGTGCATCCAAGTTTGATTGGTGTACTGCTCATTACTTGAAAGTATCATTAAGGTCGGAAAAAATATGTGTTGAGATTTCAGGAGATTCTAATTTTTTGGCAGCCTAACAACGCCTTTCATTGAAAGTGTTATTCGCCAGTCTGTGCTGAAGGCTACATCAAGAGAAAACAAACCTTAGGGATAGAATGTAGAACTACTTTATTGTGTCAAGTTTCAAGAAGCTAGCCCAAACCGTGTATGATTTAGAGTTTGAACTACATTTGTCAATATAGGAGAAAGCAGAATGAAACCTAAAAATTCAAACTGTTACTGCAAACGAATGCTTCAACGTAGGAGAAGGAAACTTGAGCATCCAAGTGGGATTGGTGTACTGATGATTACTCGAAAGTATCATGAAGATTGGATAAAAAAAAAATATGTTGAGATTTCAGAAGACTCTAGTTTTGGGAAGTTTGGCAACCCTTTCAATAAAAGTGTTATTCGCCTGTCACTGCATTAGGCTACATCAAGAGGAAACAAACCTTAGAGATAGAACGTAGAACTACAGTATTTTGTCAAGGTTCAAGAAGCTAGCACAAACCGTGTTTGATTTAGAGTTCGAACTGCATCTGTCAATATAGGACAAAACAGAGTGAAAACCTAAAAATTCAAACTTTTCCTGCAAACGAATGCTTCAACCTAGGAGAACGAAACTTGGGCATCCAAGTTTGATTGGTGCACTGCTCATTACTTGAAAGTCTCATGAAGGTCGGAAGAAAAAATATATGATGAGATTTCAGGAGACTGTAGTTTTTTGGCAGCCTAACAACGCCTTTCATTGAATGTGTTATTCGCCAGTCTCTGCTTAAGGCTACATCAAGAGGAAACAAACCTTAGGGATAGAACGTAGAACTACTTTATTGTGTCATGTTTCAAGTAGCTAGCACAAACCGTGTTTGATTTAAAGTTCTAACTGCATCTGTCAATATAGGAGAAAACAGAGTGAAACCTAAAAATTCAAACTGTTCCTGCAAACGAATGCTTCAACTTAGAAGAACAAAACTTGGGCATCCAAGTGGGAATGGTGTACTGATCATTGCTTGAATGTATCATGAAGATTGGATGAAAAAATATATGTTGAGATTTCAGGAGACTCTAGTTTTTTGAAAGTTTGGCAACCCCTTTCACTATAAGTGTTATTCGCCAGTCCCTGCATTAGGCTACATCAAGAGGAAACAAACCTTAGAAATAGAACGTAGAACTACTTTATTGTGTCAAGTTTCAAGAAGCTAGCACAAACCGTGTTTGATTTAGAGTTCTAGCTGCATCTGTCAATATATGAGAAAACAGAGTGAAACCTAGAAATTCAAACTGTAACTGCAAACGAATGCATCAACCTAGGAGAACGAAACTTGGGCATCCAAGTTTGATTGTTGTACTGCTCAAACTTGAAAGTATCATTAAGGTCGGAAAAAAATATGTGTTGAGATTTCAGGAGACTCTAGTTTTTTGGCAGCCTAACAACGCCTTTCATTGAAAGTGTTATTCGCCAGTCTGTGCTGAAGGCTACATCAAGAGGAAACAAACCTTAGGGATAGAATGTAGAACTACTTTATTGTGTCAAGTTTCAAGAAGCTAGCCCAAACCGTGTTTGATTTAGAGTTTGAACTACATTTGTCAATATAGAAGAAAACAGTGAAACCTAAAAATTAAAACTGTTCCTGCAAACGAATGCTTCAACGTAGGAGAATGAAACTTGAGCATCCAAGTGGGATTGGTGTACTGATCATTACTTGAAAGTATCATGAAGATTGGATGCAAAAATATATGTTGAGATTTCAGAAGACTCTAGTTTTTGGAAGTTTGGCAATTCCTTTCAATAAAAGTGTTATTCGCCAGTAACTGCATTAGGCTACATCAAGAGGAAACAAACCTTAGACATAGAACGTAGAACTACAGTATTTTGTCAAGTTTCAAGAAGCTAGCACAAACCGTGTTTGATTTAGAGTTCGAACTGCATCTGTCAATATAGGACAAAACAGAGTGAAACCTAAAAATTCAAACTGTTCCTGCAAACGAATGCTTCAACCTAGGCGAACGAAACTTGGGCATCCAAGTTTGATTGGTGCACTGCTCATTACTTGAAAGTATCATGAAGGTCGGAAGAAAAAATATATGATGAGATTTCAGGAGACTGTAGTTTTTTGGCAGCCTAACAACGCCTTTCATTGAATGTGTTATTCGCCAGTCTCTGCTTAAGGCTACATCAAGAGGAAACAAACCTTAGGGATAGAACGTAGAACTACTTTATTGTGTCATGTTTCAAGTAGCTAGCACAAACCGTGTTTGATTTAAAGTTCTAACTGCATCTGTCAATATAGGAGAAAACAGAGTGAAACCTAAAAATTCAAACTGTTCCTGCAAACGAATGCTTCAACCTAGAAGAACAAAACTTGGGCATCCAAGTGGGAATGGTTTACTGATCATTACTTGAATGTATCATGAAGATTGGATGAAAAAATATATGTTGAGATTTCAGGAGACTCTCGTTTTTTGAATGTTTGGCAACCCCTTTCAATATAAGTGTTATTCGCCAGTCCCTGCATTAGGCTACATCCAGAGGAAACAAACCTTAGAGATAGAACGTAGAACTACTTTATTGTGTCAAGTTTCAAGAAGCTAGCACAAACCGTGTTTGATTTAGAGTTCTAGCTGCATCTGTCAATATAGGAGAAAACAGAGTGAAACATAGAAATTCAAACTGTTACTGCAAACGAATGCAACAACCTAGGAGAACGAAACTTGGGCATCCAAGTTTGATTGGTGTACTGCTCATTACTTGAAAGTATCATGAAGGTCGGAAGAAAAAATATATGATGAGATTTCAGGAGACTGTAGTTTTTGGCAGCCTAACAACGCCTTTCATTGAATGTGTTATTCGCCAGTCTCTGTTTAAGGCTACATCAAGAGGAAACAAACCTTAGGGATAGAACGTAGAACTACTTTATTGAGTCATGTTTCAAGTAGCTAGCACAAACCGTGTTTGATTTACAGTTCTAACTGCATCTGTCAATATAATGGAAAACACAGTGAAACCTAAAAATTCAAACTGTTCCTGCAAACGAATGCTTCAACCTAGAAGAACAAAACTTGGGCATCCAAGTGGGAATGGTGTACTGATCATTACTTGAATGTATCATGAAGATTGGATGAAAAAATATATGTTTAGATTTCAGGAGACTCTAGTTTTTTGAAAGTTTGGCAACCCCTTTCAATATAAGTGTTATTCGCCAGTCCCTGCATTAGGCTACATCAAGAGGAAACAAACCTTAGAGATAGAACGTAGAACTACTTTATCGTGTCAAGTTTCAAGAAGCTAGCACAAACCGTGTTTGATTTAGAGTTCTAGCTGCATCTGTCAATATAGGAGAAAACAGAGTGAAACCTAGAAATTCAAACTGTAACTGCAAACGAATGCATCAACCTAGGAGAACGAAACTTGGGCATCCAAGTTTGATTGGTGTACTGCTCATTACTTGAAAGTATCATTAACGTCGGAAAAAAATATGTGTTGAGATTTCAGGAGACTCTAGTTTTTTGGCAGCCTAACAACGCCTTTCATTGAAAGTGTTATTCGCCAGTCTGTGCTGAAGGCTACATCAAGAGGAAACAAACCTTAGGGATATAATGTAGAACTACTTTATTGTGTCAGGTTACAAGAAGCTAGCCCAAACCGTGTATGATTTAGAGTTTGAACTACATTTGTCAATATAGGAGAAAACAGAGTGAAACCTAAAAATTCAAACTGTTACTGCAAACGAATGCTTCAACGTACAAGAATGAAACTTGAGCATCCAAGTGGGATTGGTGTACTGATCATTACTCGAAAGTATCATGAAGATTGGATGAAAAATTATATGTTGAGATCAGAAGACTCTAGTTTTTGGAAGTTTGGCAACCCCTTTCAATAAAAGTGTTATTCGCCAGTCCCTGCATTAGGCTAAATCAAGAGGAAACAAACCTTAGAGATAGAACGTAGAACTACAGTATTTTGTCAAGTTTCAAGAAGCTAGCACAAACCGTGTTTGATTTAGAGTTCGAACTGCATCTGTCAATATAGGACAAAACAGAGTGAAACCTAAAAATTCAAACTGTTCCTGCAAACGAATGCTTCAACCTACGAGAACGAAACTTGGGCATCCAAGTTTGATTGGTGCACTGCTCATTACTTGAAAGTATCATGAAGGTCGGAAGAAAAAATATATGATGAGATTTCAGGAGACTGTAGTTTTTTGGCAGCCTAACAACGCCTTTCATTGAATGTGTTATTCGCCAGTCTCTGCTTAAGGCTACATCAAGAGGAAACAAAACTTCGGGATAGAACGTAGAACTACTTTATTGTGTCATGTTTCAAGTAGCTAGCACAAACCGTGTTTGATTTAAAGTTCTAACTGCATCTGTCAATATAGGAGAAAACAGAGTGAAACCTAAAAATTCAAACTGTTCCTGCAAACGAATGCTTCAACCTAGAAGAACAAAACTTGGGCATCCAAGTGGGAATGGTGTACTGATCATTACTTGAATGTATCATGAAGATTGGATGAAAAAATATATGTTGAGATTTCAGGAGACTCTAGTTTTTTGAAAGTTGGGCAACCCTTTCAATATAAGTGTTATTCGCCAGTCCCTGCATTAGGCTACATCAAGAGGAAACAAACCTTAGAGATAGAACGTAGAACTACTTTATTGTGTCAAGTTTCAAGAAGCTAGCACAAACCGTGTTTGATTTAGAGTTCTAGCTGCATCTGTCAATATATGAGAAAACAGAGTGAAACCTAGAAATTCAAACTGTAACTGCAAACGAATGCATCAACCTAGGAGAACGAAACTTGGGCATCCAAGTTTGATTGGTGTACTGCTCATTACTTGAAAGTATCATTAAGGTCGGAAAAAAATATGTGTTGAGATTTCAGGAGACTCTAGTTTTTTGGCAGCCTAACAACGCCTTTCATTGAAAGTGTTATTCGCCAGTCTGTGCTGAAGGCTACATCAAGAGGAAACAAACCTTAGGGAGAGAATGTAGAACTACTTTATTGTGTCATGTTTCAAGAAGCTAGCCCAAGCCGTGTTTGATTTAGAGTTTGAACTACATTTGTCAATATAGAAGAAAACAGTGAAACCTAAAAATTCAAACTGTTCCTGCAAACGAATGCTTCAACGTAGGAGAATGAAACTTGAGCATCCAAGTGGGATTGGTGTACTGATCATTACTTGAAAGTATCATGAAGATTGGATGCAAAAATATATGTTGAGATTTCAGAAGACTCTAGTTTTTGGAAGTTTGGCAACCCCTTTCAATAAAAGTGTTATTCGCCAGTAACTGCATTAGGCTACATCAAGAGGAAACAAACCTTAGACATAGAACGTAGAACTAAAGTATTTTGTCAAGTTTCAAGAAGCTAGCACAAACCGTGTTTGATTTAGAGTTCGAACTGCATCTGTCAATATAGGACAAAACAGAGTGAAACCTAAAAATTCAAACTGTTCCTGCAAACGAATGCTTCAACCTAGGCGAACGAAACTTGGGCATCCAAGTTTGATTGGTGCACTGCTCATTACTTGAAAGTATCATGAAGGTCGGAAGAAAAAATATATGATGAGATTTCAGGAGACTGTAGTTTTTTGGCAGCCTAACAACGCCTTTCATTGAATGTGTTATTCGCCAGTCTCTGCTTAAGCCTACATCAAGAGGAAACAAACCTTAGGGATAGAACGTAGAACTACTTTATTGTGTCATGTTTCAAGTAGCTAGCCCAAACCGTGTATGATTTAGAGTTTGAACTACATTTGTCAATATAGAAGAAAACAGTGAAACCTAAAAACTCAAACTGTTACTGCAAACGAATGCTTCAACGTAGGAGAATGAAACTTGAGCATCCAAGTGGGATTGGTGTACTGATCATTACTTGAAAGTATCATGAAGATTGGATGCAAAAATATATGTTGAGATTTCAGAAGACTCTAGTTTTTGGAAGTTTGGCAACCCCTTTCAATAAAAGTGTTATTCGCCAGTAACTGCATTAGGCTACATCAAGAGGAAACAAACCTTAGACATAGAACGTAGAACTACAGTATTTTGTCAAGTTTCAAGAAGCTAGCACAAACCGTGTTTGATTTAGAGTTCGAACTGCATCTGTCAATATAGGACAAAACAGAGTGAAACCTAAAAATTCAAACTGTTCCTGCAAACGAATGCTTCAACCTAGGCGAACGAAACTTGGGCATCCAAGTTTGATTGGTGCACTGCTCATTACTTGAAAGTATCATGAAGGTCGGAAGAAAAAATATATGATGAGATTTCAGGAGACTGTAGTTTTTTGGCAGCCTAACAACGCCTTTCATTGAATGTGTTATTCGCCAGTCTCTGCTTAAGGCTACATCAAGAGGAAACAAACCTTCGGTATAGAACGTAGAACTACTTTATTGTGTCATGTTTCAAGTAGCTAGCACAAACCGTGTTTGATTTAAAGTTCTAACTGCATCTGTCAATATAGGAGAAAACAGAGTGAAACCTAAAAATTCAAACTGTTCCTGCAAACGAATGCTTCAACCTAGAAGAACAAAACTTGGGCATCCAAGTGGGAATGGTGTACTGATCATTACTTGAATGTATCATGAAGATTGGATGAAAAAATATATGTTGAGATTTCAGGAGACTCTAGTTTTTTGAAAGTTTGGCAACCCCTGTCAATATAAGTGTTATTCGCCAGTCCCTGCATTAGGCTACATCAAGAGGAAACAAACCTTAGAGATAGAACGTAGAACTACTTTATCGTGTCAAGTTTCAAGAAGCTAGCACAAACCGTGTTTGATTTAGAGTTCTATCTGCATCTGTCAATATAGGAGAAAACAGAGTGAAACCTAGAAATTCAAACTGTTACTGCAAACGAATGCATCAACCTAGGAGAACGAAACTTGGGCATCCAAGTTTGATTGGTGTACTGCTCATTACTTGAAAGTATCATTAAGGTCGGAAAAAAATATGTGTTGAGATTTCTGGAGACTCTAGTTTTTTGGCAGCCTAACAACGCCTTTCATTGAAAGTGTTATTCGCCAGTCTGTGCTGAAGGCTACATCAAGAGGAAACAAACCTTAGGGATAGAATGTAGAACTACTTTATTGTGTCAAGTTTCAAGAAGCTAGCACAAACCGTGTTTGATTTAAAGTTCTAACTGCATCTGTCAATATAGGAGAAAACAGAGTGAAACCTAAAAATTCAAACTGTTCCTGCAAACGAATGCTTCAACCTAGAAGAACAAAACTTGGGCATCCAAGTGGGAATGGTGTACTGATCATTACTTGAATGTATCATGAAGATTGGATGAAAAAATATATGGTGAGATTTCAGGAGACTCTAGTTTTTTGAAAGTTTGGCAACCCCTTTCAATATAAGTGTTATTCGCCAGTCCCTGCATTAGGCTACATCAAGAGGAAACGAACCTTAGAGATAGAACGTAGAACTACTTTATTGTGTCAAGTTTCAAGAAGCTAGCACAAACCGTGTTTGATTTAGAGTTCTAGCTGCATCTGTCAATATAGGAGAAAACAGAGTGAAACCTAGAAATTCAAACTGTTACTGCAAACGAATGCAACAACCTAGGAGAACGAAACTTGGGCATCCAAGTTTGATTGGTGTACTGCTCATTACTTGAAAGTATCATTAATGTCGGAAAAAATATGTGTTGAGATTTCTGGAGACTCTAGTTTTTTGGCAGCCTAACAACGCCTTTCATTGAAAGTGTTATTCGCCAGTCTGTGCTGAAGGCTACATCAAGAGGAAACAAACCTTAGGGATAGAATGTAGAACTACTTTATTGTGTCAAGTTTCAAGAAGCTAGCCAAACCGTGTATGATTTAGAGTTTGAACTACATTTGTCAATATAGGAGAAAGCAGAATGAAACCTAAAAATTCAAACTGTTACTGCAAACGAATGCTTCAACGTAGGAGAAGGAAACTTGAGCATCCAAGTGGGATTGGTGTACTGATCATTACGCGAAAGTATCATGAAATTGGATAAAAAATATATGTTGAGATTTCAGAAGACTCTAGTTTTGTGAAGTTTGGCAACCCCTTTCAATAAAAGTGTTATTCGCCAGTCCCTGCATTAGGCTACATCAAGAGGAAACAAACCTTAGAGATAGAACGTAGAACTACAGTATTTTTTCAAGTTTCAAGAAGCTAGCACAAACCGTGTTTGATTTAGAGTTCGAACTGCATCTGTCAATATAGGACAAAACAGAGTGAAACCTAAAAATTGAAACTGTTCCTGCAAACGAATGCTTCAACCTAGGAGAACGAAACTTGGGCATCCAAGTTTGATTGGTGCACTGCTCATTACTTGAAAGTATCATGAAGGTCGGAAGAAAAAATATATGATGAGATTTCAGGAGACTGTAGTTTTTTGGCAGCCTAACAACGCCTTTCATTGAATGTGTTATTCGCCAGTCTCTGCTTAAGGCTACATCAAGAGGAAACAAACCTTAGGGATAGAACGTAGAACTACTTTATTGTGTCATGTTTCAAGTAGCTAGCACAAACCGTGTTTGATTTAAAGTTCTAACTGCATCTGTCAATATAGGAGAAAACAGAGTGAAACCTAAAAATTCAAACTGTTCCTGCAAACGAATGCTTCAACCTAGAAGAACAAAACTTGGGCATCCAAGTGGGAATGGTGTACTGATCATTACTTGAATGTATCATGAAGATTGGATGAAAAAATATATGTTGAGATTTCAGGAGACTCTAGTTTTTTGAAAGTTGGGCAACCCCTTTCAATATAAGTGTTATTCGCCAGTCCCTGCATTAGGCTACATCAAGAGGAAACAAACCTTAGAGATAGAACGTAGAACTACTTTATCGTGTCAAGTTTCAAGAAGCTAGCACAAACCGTGTTTGATTTAGAGTTCTAGCTGCATCTGTCAATATATGAGAAAACAGAGTGAAACCTAGAAATTCAAACTGTAACTGCAAACGAATGCATCAACCTAGGAGAACGAAACTTGGGCATCCAAGTTTGATTGGTGTACTGCTCATTACTTGAAAGTATCATTAAGGTCGGAAAAAAATATGTGTTGAGATTTCAGGAGACTCTAGTTTTTTGGCAGCCTAACAACGCCTTTCATTGAAAGTGTTATTCGCCAGTCTGTGCTGAAGGCTACATCAAGAGGAAACAAACCTTAGGGATAGAATGTAGAACTACTTTATTGTGTCAAGTTTCAAGAAGCTAGCCCAAACCGTGTTTGATTTAGAGTTTGAACTACATTTGTCAATATAGAAGAAAACAGTGAAACCTAAAAATTCAAACTGTTCCTGCAAACGAATGCTTCAACGTAGGAGAATGAAACTTGAGCATCCAAGTGGGATTGGTGTACTGATCATTACTTGAAAGTATCATGAAGATTGGATGCAAAATATATGTTGAGATTTCAGAAGACTCTAGTTTTTGGAAGTTTGGCAACCCCCTTTCAATAAAAGTGTTATTCGCCAGTAACTGCATTAGGCTACATCAAGAGGAAACAAACCTTAGAGATAGAACGTAGAACTACAGTATTTTGTCAAGTTTCAAGAAGCTAGCACAAACCGTGTTTGATTTAGAGTTCGAACTGCATCTGTCAATATAGGACAAAACAGAGTGAAACCTAAAAATTCAAACTGTTCCTGCAAACGAATGCTTCAACCTAGGACAACGAAACTTGGGCATCCAAGTTTGATTGGTGCACTGCTCATTACTTGAAAGTATCATGAAGGTCGGAAGAAAAAATATATGATGAGATTTCAGGAGACTGTAGTTTTTTGGCAGCCTAACAACGCCTTTCATTGAATGTGTTATTCGCCCGTCTCTGCTTAAGGCTACATCAAGAGGAACAAACCTTAGGGATAGAACGTAGAACTACTTTATTGTGTCATGTTTCAAGTAGCTAGCACAAACCGTGTTTGATTTAAAGTTCTAACTGCATCTGTCAATATAGGAGAAAACAGAGTGAAACCTAAAAATTCAAACTGTTCCTGCAAACGAATGCTTCAACCTAGAAGAACAAAACTTGGGCATCCAAGTGGGAATGGTGTACTGATCATTACTTGAATGTATCATGAAGATTGGATGAAAAAATATATGGTGAGATTTCAGGAGACTCTAGTTTTTTGAAAGTTTGGCAACCCCTTTCAATATAAGTGTTATTCGCCAGTCCTGCATTAGGCTACATCAAGAGGAAACGAACCTTAGAGATAGAACGTAGAACTACTTTATTGTGTCAAGTTTCAAGAAGCTAGCACAAACCGTGTTTGATTTAGAGTTCTAGCTGCATCTGTCAATATAGGAGAAAACAGAGTGAAACCTAGAAATTCAAACTGTTACTGCAAACGAATGCAACAACCTAGGAGAACGAAACTTGGGCATCCAAGTTTGATTGGTGTACTGCTCATTACTTGAAAGTATCATGAAGGTCGGAAGAAAAAATATATGATGAGATTTCAGGAGACTGTAGTTTTTTGGCAGCCTAACAACGCCTTTCATTGAATGTGTTATTCGCCAGTCTCTGCTTAAGGCTACATCAAGAGGAAACAAACCTTAGGGATAGAACGTAGAACTACTTTATTGTGTCATGTTTCAAGTAGCTAGCACAAACCGTGTTTGATTTAAAGTTCTAACTGCATCTGTCAATATAATGGAAAACACAGTGAAACCTAAAAATTCAAACTGTTACTGCAAACGAATGCTTCAACCGTAGGAGAATGAACCTTGAGCATCCAAGTGGGATTGGTGTACTGATCATTACTCGAAAGTATCATGAAGATTGGATGAAAAATTATATGTTGAGATCAGAAGACTCTAGTTTTTGGAAGTTTGGCAACCCCTTTCAATACAAGTGTTATTCGCCAGTCCCTGCATTAGGCTAAATCAAGAGGAAACAAACCTTAGAGATAGAACGTAGAACTACACTATTTTGTCAAGTTTCAAGAAGCTAGCACAAACCGTGTTTGATTTAGAGTTCGAACTGCATCTGTCAATATAGGACAAAACAGAGTGAAACCTAAAAATTCAAACTGTTCCTGCAAACGAATGCTTCAACCTACGATAACGAAACTTGGGCATCCAAGTTTGATTGGTGCACTGCTCATTACTTGAAAGTATCATGAAGGTCGGAAGAAAAATATATGATGAGATTTCAGGAGACTGTAGTTTTTTGGCAGCCTAACAACGCCTTTCATTGAATGTGTTATTCGCCAGTCTCTGCTTAAGGCTACATCAAGAGGAAACAAACCTTCGGGATAGAACGTAGAACTACTTTATTGTGTCATGTTTCAAGTAGCTAGCACAAACCGTGTTTGATTTAAAGTTCTAACTGCATCTGTCAATATAGGAGAAAACAGAGTGAAACCTAAAAATTCAAACTGTTCCTGCAAACGAATGCTTCAACCTAGAAGAACAAAACTTGGGCATCCAAGTGGGAATGGTGTACTGATCATTACTTGAATGTATCATGAAGATTGGATGAAAAAATATATGTTGAGATTTCAGGAGACTCTAGTTTTTTGAAAGTTTGGCAACCCCTGTCAATATAAGTGTTATTCGCCAGTCCCTGCATTAGGCTACATCAAGAGGAAACAAACCTTAGAGATAGAACGTAGAACTACTTTATCGTGTCAAGTTTCAAGAAGCTAGCAAAAACCGTGTTTGATTTAGAGTTCTAGCTGCATCTGTCAATATAGGAGAAAACAGATTGAAACCTAGAAATTCAAACTGTTACTGCAAACGAATGCATCAACCTAGGAGAACGAAACTTGGGCATCCAAGTTTGATTGGTGTACTGCTCATTACTTGAAAGTATCATTAATGTCGGAAAAAAATATGTGCTGAGATTTCTGGAGACTCTAGTTTTTTGGCAGCCTAACAACGCCTTTCATTGAAAGTGTTATTCGCCAGTCTGTGCTGAAGGCTACATCAAGAGGAAACAAACCTTAGGGATAGAATGTAGAACTACTTTATTGTGTCAAGTTTCAAGAAGCTAGCCCAAACCGTGTATGATTTAGAGTTTGAACTACATTTGTCAATATAGGAGAAAGCAGAATGAAACCTAAAAATTCAAACTGTTACTGCAAACGAATGCTTCAACGTAGGAGAAGGAAACTTGAGCATCCAAGTGGGATTGGTGTACTGATCATTACGCGAAAGTATCATGAAATTGGATAAAAAAATATATGTTGAGATTTCAGAAGACTCTAGTTTTGTGAAGTTTGGCAACCCCTTTCAATAAAAGTGTTATTCGCCAGTCCCTGCATTAGGCTACATCAAGAGGAAACAAACCTTAGAGATAGAACGTAGAACTACAGTATTTTTTCAAGTTTCAAGAAGCTAGCACAAACCGTGTTTGATTTAGAGTTCGAACTGCATCTGTCAATATAGGACAAAACAGAGTGAAACCTAAAAATTGAAACTGTTCCTGCAAACGAATGCTTCAACCTAGGAGAACGAAACTTGGGCATCCAAGTTTGATTGGTGCACTGCTCATTACTTGAAAGTATCATGAAGGTCGGAAGAAAAAATATATGATGAGATTTCAGGAGACTGTAGTTTTTTGGCAGCCTAACAACGCCTTTCATTGAATGTGTTATTCGCCAGTCTCTGCTTAAGGCTACATCAAGAGGAAACAAACCTTAGGGATAGAACGTAGAACTACTTTATTGTGTCATGTTTCAAGTAGCTAGCACAAACCGTGTTTGATTTAAAGTTCTAACTGCATCTGTCAATATAATGGAAAACACAGTGAAACCTAAAAATTCAAACTGTTCCTGCAAACGAATGCTTCTACCTAGAAGAACAAAACTTGGGCATCCAAGTGGGAATGGTGTACTGATCATTACTTGAATGTATCATGAAGATTGGATGAAAAAATATATGTTGAGATTTCAGGAGACTCTAGTTTTTTGAAAGTTTGGCAACCCCTTTCAATATAAGTGTTATTCGCCAGTCCCTGCATTAGGCTACATCAAGAGGAAACAAACCTTAGAGATAGAACGTAGAACTATTTTATCGTGTCAAGTTTCAAGAAGCTAGCACAAACCGTGTTTGATTTAGAGTTCTAGCTGCATCTGTCAATATAGGAGAAAACAGAGTGAAACCTAGAAATTCAAACTGTAACTGCAAACGAATGCATCAACCTAGGAGAACGAAACTTGGGCATCCAAGTTTGATTGGTGTACTGCTCATTACTTGAAAGTATCATTAAAGTGGGAAAAAAATATGTGTTGAGATTTCAGGAGACTCTAGTTTTTTGGCAGCCTAACAACGCCTTTCATTGAAAGTGTTATTCGCCAGTCTGTGCTGAAGGCTACATCAAGAGGAAACAAACATTAGGGATATAATGTAGAACTACCTTATTTTGTCAGGTTTCAAGAAGCTAGCCCAAACCGTGTATGATTTAGAGTTTGAACTACATTTGTCAATATAGGAGAAAACAGAGTGAAACCTAAAAATTCAAACTGTTACTGCAAACGAATGCTTCAACGTAGGAGAATGAAACTTGAGCATCAAAGTGGGATTGGTGTACTGATCATTACTCGAAAGTATCATGAAGATTGGATGAAAAATTATATGTTGAGATCAGAAGACTCTAGTTTTTGGAAGTTTGGCAACCCCTTTCAATAAAAGTGTTATTCGCCAGTCCCTGCATTAGGCTAAATCAAGAGGAAACAAACCTTAGAGATAGAACGTAGAACTACACTATTTTGTCAAGTTTCAAGAAGCTAGCACAAACCGTGTTTGATTTAGAGTTCGAACTGCATCTGTCAATATAGGACAAAACAGAGTGAAACCTAAAAATTCAAACTGTTCCTGCAAACGAATGCTTCAACCTAGGACAACGAAACTTGGGCATCCAAGTTTGATTGGTGCACTGCTCATTACTTGAAAGTATCATGAAGGTCGGAAGAAAAAATATATGATGAGATTTCAGGAGACTGTAGTTTTTTGGCAGCCTAACAACGCCTTTCATTGAATGTGTTATTCGCCCGTCTCTGCTTAAGGCTACATCAAGAGGAAACAAACCTTAGGGATAGAACGTAGAACTACTTTATTGTGTCATGTTTCAAGTAGCTAGCACAAACCGTGTTTGATTTAAAGTTCTAACTGCATCTGTCAATATAGGAGAAAACAGAGTGAAACCTAAAAATTCAAACTGTTCCTGCAAACGAATGCTTCAACCTAGAAGAACAAAACTTGGGCATCCAAGTGGGAATGGTGTACTGATCATTACTTGAATGTATCATGAAGATTGGATGAAAAAATATATGGTGAGATTTCAGGAGACTCTAGTTTTTTGAAAGTTTGGCAACCCCTTTCAATATAAGTGTTATTCGCCAGTCCCTGCATTAGGCTACATCAAGAGGAAACGAACCTTAGAGATAGAACGTAGAACTACTTTATTGTGTCAAGTTTCAAGAAGCTAGCACAAACCGTGTTTGATTTAGAGTTCTAGCTGCATCTGTCAATATAGGAGAAAACAGAGTGAAACCTAGAAATTCAAACTGTTACTGCAAACGAATGCAACAACCTAGGAGAACGAAACTTGGGCATCCAAGTTTGATTGGTGTACTGCTCATTACTTGAAAGTATCATGAAGGTCGGAAGAAAAAAATATATGATGAGATTTCAGGAGACTGTAGTTTTTTGGCAGCCTAACAACGCCTTTCATTGAATGTGTTATTCGCCAGTCTCTGCTTAAGGCTACATCAAGAGGAAACAAACCTTAGGGATAGAACGTAGAACTACTTTATTGTGTCATGTTTCAAGTAGCTAGCACAAACCGTGTTTGATTTAAAGTTCTAACTGCATCTGTCAATATAATGGAAAACACAGTGAAACCTAAAAATTCAAACTGTTACTGCAAACGAATGCTTCAACGTAGGAGAATGAACCTTGAGCATCCAAGTGGGATTGGTGTACTGATCATTACTCGAAAGTATCATGAAGATTGGATGAAAAAATTATATGTTGAGATCAGAAGACTCTAGTTTTTGGAAGTTTGGCAACCCCTTTCAATAAAAGTGTTATTCGCCAGTCCCTGCATTAGGCTAAATCAAGAGGAAACAAACCTTAGAGATAGAACGTAGAACTACACTATTTTGTCAAGTTTCAAGAAGCTAGCACAAACCGTGTTTGATTTAGAGTTCGAACTGCATCTGTCAATATAGGACAAAACAGAGTGAAACCTAAAAATTCAAACTGTTCCTGCAAACGAATGCTTCAACCTACGATAACGAAACTTGGGCATCCAAGTTTGATTGGTGCACTGCTCATTACTTGAAAGTATCATGAAGGTCGGAAGAAAAATATATGATGAGATTTCAGGAGACTGTAGTTTTTTGGCAGCCTAACAACGCCTTTCATTGAATGTGTTATTCGCCAGTCTCTGCTTAAGGCTACATCAAGAGGAAAACAAACCTTCGGGATAGAACGTAGAACTACTTTATTGTGTCATGTTTCAAGTAGCTAGCACAAACCGTGTTTGATTTAAAGTTCTAACTGCATCTGTCAATATAGGAGAAACAGAGTGAAACCTAAAAATTCAAACTGTTCCTGCAAACGAATGCTTCAACCTAGAAGAACAAAACTTGGGCATCCAAGTGGGAATGGTGTACTGATCATTACTTGAATGTATCATGAAGATTGGATGAAAAAATATATGTTGAGATTTCAGGAGACTCTAGTTTTTTGAAAGTTTGGCAACCCCTGTCAATATAAGTGTTATTCGCCAGTCCCTGCATTAGGCTACATCAAGAGGAAACAAACCTTAGAGATAGAACGTAGAACTACTTTATCGTGTCAAGTTTCAAGAAGCTAGCACAAACCGTGTTTGATTTAGAGTTCTAGCTGCATCTGTCAATATAGGAGAAAACAGATTGAAACCTAGAAATTCAAACTGTTACTGCAAACGAATGCATCAACCTAGGAGAACGAAACTTGGGCATCCAAGTTTGATTGGTGTACTGCTCATTACTTGAAAGTATCATTAATGTCGGAAAAAAATATGTGTTGAGATTTCTGGAGACTCTAGTTTTTTGGCAGCCTAACAACGCCTTTCATTGAAAGTGTTATTCGCCAGTCTGTGCTGAAGGCTACATCAAGAGGAAACAAACCTTAGGGATAGAATGTAGAACTACTTTATTGTGTCAAGTTTCAAGAAGCTAGCCCAAACCGTGTATGATTTAGAGTTTGAACTACATTTGTCAATATAGGAGAAAGCAGAATGAAACCTAAAAATTCAAACTGTTACTGCAAACGAATGCTTCAACGTAGGAGAAGGAAACTTGAGCATCCAAGTGGGATTGGTGTACTGATCATTACGCGAAAGTATCATAAAATTGGATAAAAAAATATATGTTGAGATTTCAGAAGACTCTAGTTTTGTGAAGTCTGGCAACCCCTTTCAATAAAAGTGTTATTCGCCAGTCCCTGCATTAGGCTACATCAAGAGGAAACAAACCTTAGAGATAGAACGTAGAACTACAGTATTTTTTCAAGTTTCAAGAAGCTAGCACAAACCGTGTTTGATTTAGAGTTCGAACTGCATCTGTCAATATAGGACAAAACAGAGTGAAACCTAAAAATTGAAACTGTTCCTGCAAACGAATGCTTCAACCTAGGAGAACGAAACTTGGGCATCCAAGTTTGATTGGTGCACTGCTCATTACTTGAAAGTATCATGAAGGTCGGAAGAAAAAATATATGATGAGATTTCAGGAGACTGTAGTTTTTTGGCAGCCTAACAACGCCTTTCATTGAATGTGTTATTCGCCAGTCTCTGCTTAAGGCTACATCAAGAGGAAACAAACCTTAGGGATAGAACGTAGAACTACTTTATTGTGTCATGTTTCAAGTAGCTAGCACAAACCGTGTTTGATTTAAAGTTCTAACTGCATCTGTCAATATAATGGAAAACACAGTGAAACCTAAAAATTCAAACTGTTCCTGCAAACGAATGCTTCTACCTAGAAGAACAAAACTTGGGCATCCAAGTGGGAATGGTGTACTGATCATTACTTGAATGTATCATGAAGATTGGATGAAAAAATATATGTTGAGATTTCAGGAGACTCTAGTTTTTTGAAAGTTTGGCAACCCCTTTCAATATAAGTGTTATTCGCCAGTCCCTGCATTAGGCTACATCAAGAGGAAACAAACCTTAGAGATAGAACGTAGAACTATTTTATCGTGTCAAGTTTCAAGAAGCTAGCACAAACCGTGTTTGATTTAGAGTTCTAGCTGCATCTGTCAATATAGGAGAAAACAGAGTGAAACCTAGAAATTCAAACTGTAACTGCAAACGAATGCATCAACCTAGGAGAACGAAACTTGGGCATCCAAGTTTGATTGGTGTACTGCTCATTACTTGAAAGTATCATTAAAGTGGGAAAAAAATATGTGTTGAGATTTCAGGAGACTCTAGTTTTTTGGCAGCCTAACAACGCCTTTCATTGAAAGTGTTATTCGCCAGTCTGTGCTGAAGGCTACATCAAGAGGAAACAAACATTAGGGATATAATGTAGAACTACCTTATTTTGTCAGGTTTCAAGAAGCTAGCCCAAACCGTGTATGATTTAGAGTTTGAACTACATTTGTCAATATAGGAGAAAACAGAGTGAAACCTAAAAATTCAAACTGTTACTGCAAACGAATGCTTCAACGTAGGAGAATGAAACTTGAGCATCAAAGTGGGATTGGTGTACTGATCATTACTCGAAAGTATCATGAAGATTGGATGAAAAATTATATGTTGAGATCAGAAGACTCTAGTTTTTGGAAGTTTGGCAACCCCTTTCAATAAAAGTGTTATTCGCCAGTCCCTGCATTAGGCTAAATCAAGAGGAAACAAACCTTAGAGATAGAACGTAGAACTACACTATTTTGTCAAGTTTCAAGAAGCTAGCACAAACCGTGTTTGATTTAGAGTTCGAACTGCATCTGTCAATATAGGACAAAACAGAGTGAAACCTAAAAATTCAAACTGTTCCTGCAAACGAATGCTTCAACCTAGGAGAACGAAACTTGGGCATCCAAGTTTGATTGGTGCACTGCTCATTACTTGAAAGTATCATGAAGGTCGGAAGAAAAAATATATGATGAGATTTCAGGAGACTGTAGTTTTTTGGCAGCCTAACAACGCCTTTCATTGAATGTGTTATTCGCCAGTCTCTGCTTAAGGCTACATCAAGAGGAAACAAACCTTCGGGATAGAACGTAGAACTACTTTATTGTGTCATGTTTCAAGTAGCTAGCACAAACCGTGTTTGATTTAAAGTTCTAACTGCATCTGTCAATATAGGAGAAAACAGAGTGAAACCTAAAAATTCAAACTGTTCCTGCAAACGAATGCTTCAACCTAGAAGAACAAAACTTGGGCATCCAAGTGGGAATGGTGTACTGATCATTACTTGAATGTATCATGAAGATTGGATGAAAAAATATATGTTGAGATTTCAGGAGACTCTAGTTTTTGAAAGTTTGGCAACCCTGTCAATATAAGTGTTATTCGCCAGTCCCTGCATTAGGCTACATCAAGAGGAAACAAACCTTAGAGATAGAACGTAGAACTACTTTATCGTGTCAAGTTTCAAGAAGCTAGCACAAACCGTGTTTGATTTAGAGTTCTATCTGCATCTGTCAATATAGGAGAAAACAGAGTGAAACCTAGAAATTCAAACTGTTACTGCAAACGAATGCATCAACCTAGGAGAACGAAACTTGGGCATCCAAGTTTGATTGGTGTACTGCTCATTACTTGAAAGTATCATTAAGGTCGGAAAAAAATATGTGTTGAGATTTCTGGAGACTCTAGTTTTTTGGCAGCCTAACAACGCCTTTCATTGAAAGTGTTATTCACCAGTCTGTGCTGAAGGCTACATCAAGAGGAAACAAACCTTAGGGATAGAATGTAGAACTACTTTATTGTGTCAAGTTTCAAGAAGCTAGCCCAAACCGTGTATGATTTAGAGTTTGAACTACATTTGTCAATATAGGAGAAAGCAGAATGAAACCTAAAAATTCAAACTGTTACTGCAAACGAATGCTTCAACGTAGGAGAATGAAACTTGAGCATCCAAGTGGGATTGGTGTACTGATCATTACGCGAAAGTATCATGAAATTGGATAAAAAAATATATGTTGAGATTTCAGAAGACTCTAGTTTTGGGAAGTTTGGCAACCCCTTTCCATAAAAGTGTTATTCGCCAGTCCCTGCATTAGGCTACATCAAGAGGAAACAAACCTTAGAGATAGAACGTAGAACTACAGTATTTTGTCAAGTTTCAAGAAGCTAGCACAAACCGTGTTTGATTTAGAGTTCGAACTGCATCTGTCAATATAGGACAAAACAGAGTGAAACCTAAAAATTGAAACTGTTCCTGCAAACGAATGCTTCAACCTAGGAGAACGAAACTTGGGCATCCAAGTTTGATTGGTGCACTGCTCATTACTTGAAAGTATCATGAAGGTCGGAAGAAAAAATATATGATGAGATTTCAGGAGACTGTAGTTTTTTGGCAGCCTAACAACGCCTTTCATTGAATGTGTTATTCGCCAGTCTCTGCTTAAGGCTACATCAAGAGGAAACAAACCTTAGGGATAGAACGTAGAACTACCTTATTTTGTCAGGTTTCAAGAAGCTAGCCCAAACCGTGTATGATTTAGAGTTTGAACTACATTTGTCAATATAGGAGAAAACAGAGTGAAACCTAAAAATTCAAACTGTTACTGCAAACGAATGCTTCAACGTAGGAGAATGAAACTTGAGCATCAAAGTGGGATTGGTGTACTGATCATTACTCGAAAGTATCATGAAGATTGGATGAAAAATTATATGTTGAGATCAGAAGACTCTAGTTTTTGGAAGTTTGGCAACCCCTTTCAATAAAAGTGTTATTCGCCAGTCCCTGCATTAGGCTAAATCAAGAGGAAACAAACCTTAGAGATAGAACGTAGAACTACACTATTTTGTCAAGTTTCAAGAAGCTAGCACAAACCGTGTTTGATTTAGAGTTCGAACTGCATCTGTCAATATAGGACAAAACAGAGTGAAACCTAAAAATTCAAACTGTTCCTGCAAACGAATGCTTCAACCTAGGAGAACGAAACTTGGGCATCCAAGTTTGATTGGTGCACTGCTCATTACTTGAAAGTATCATGAAGGTCGGAAGAAAAAATATATGATGAGATTTCAGGAGACTGTAGTTTTTTGGCAGCCTAACAACGCCTTTCATTGAATGTGTTATTCGCCAGTCTCTGCTTAAGGCTACATCAAGAGGAAACAAACCTTCGGGATAGAACGTAGAACTACTTTATTGTGTCATGTTTCAAGTAGCTAGCACAAACCGTGTTTGATTTAAAGTTCTAACTGCATCTGTCAATATAGGAGAAAACAGAGTGAAACCTAAAAATTCAAACTGTTCCTGCAAACGAATGCTTCAACCTAGAAGAACAAAACTTGGGCATCCAAGTGGGAATGGTGTACTGATCATTACTTGAATGTATCATGAAGATTGGATGAAAAAATATATGTTGAGATTTCAGGAGACTCTAGTTTTTTGAAAGTTTGGCAACCCTGTCAATATAAGTGTTATTCGCCAGTCCCTGCATTAGGCTACATCAAGAGGAAACAAACCTTAGAGATAGAACGTAGAACTACTTTATCGTGTCAAGTTTCAAGAAGCTAGCACAAACCGTGTTTGATTTAGAGTTCTATCTGCATCTGTCAATATAGGAGAAAACAGAGTGAAACCTAGAAATTCAAACTGTTACTGCAAACGAATGCATCAACCTAGGAGAACGAAACTTGGGCATCCAAGTTTGATTGGTGTACTGCTCTTTACTTGAAAGTATCATTAAGGTCGGAAAAAAATATGTGTTGAGATTTCTGGAGACTCTAGTTTTTTGGCAGCCTAACAACGCCTTTCATTGAAAGTGTTATTCACCAGTCTGTGCTGAAGGCTACATCAAGAGGAAACAAACCTTAGGGATAGAATGTAGAACTACTTTATTGTGTCAAGTTTCAAGAAGCTAGCCCAAACCGTGTATGATTTAGAGTTTGAACTACATTTGTCAATATAGGAGAAAGCAGAATGAAACCTAAAAATTCAAACTGTTACTGCAAACGAATGCTTCAACGTAGGAGAATGAAACTTGAGCATCCAAGTGGGATTGGTGTACTGATCATTACGCGAAAGTATCATGAAATTGGATAAAAAAATATATGTTGAGATTTCAGAAGACTCTAGTTTTGGGAAGTTTGGCAACCCCTTTCCATAAAAGTGTTATTCGCCAGTCCCTGCATTAGGCTACATCAAGAGGAAACAAACCTTAGAGATAGAACGTAGAACTACAGTATTTTGTCAAGTTTCAAGAAGCTAGCACAAACCGTGTTTGATTTAGAGTTCGAACTGCATCTGTCAATATAGGACAAAACAGAGTGAAACCTAAAAATTGAAACTGTTCCTGCAAACGAATGCTTCAACCTAGGAGAACGAAACTTGGGCATCCAAGTTTGATTGGTGCACTGCTCATTACTTGAAAGTATCATGAAGGTCGGAAGAAAAAATATATGATGAGATTTCAGGAGACTGTAGTTTTTTGGCAGCCTAACAACGCCTTTCATTGAATGTGTTATTCGCCAGTCTCTGCTTAAGGCTACATCAAGAGGAAACAAACCTTAGGGATAGAACGTAGAACTACTTTATTGTGTCATGTTTCAAGTAGCTAGCACAAACCGTGTTTGATTTAAAGTTCTAACTGCATCTGTCAATATAGGAGAAAACAGAGTGAAACCTAAACATTCAAACTGTTCCTGCAAACGAATGCTTCAACCTAGAAGAACAAAACTTGGGCATCCAAGTGGGAATGGTGTACTGATCATTACTTGAATGTATCATGAAGATTGGATGAAAAAATATATGTTGAGATTTCAGGAGACTCTAGTTTTTTGAAAGTTTGGCAACCCCTTTCAATATAAGTGTTATTCGCCAGTCCCTGCATTAGGCTACATCAAGAGGAAACAAACCTTAGAGATAGAACGTAGAACTACTTTATTGTGTCAAGTTTCAAGAAGCTAGCACAAACCGTGTTTGATTTAGAGTTCTAGCTGCATCTGTCAATATAGGAGAAAACAGAGTGAAACCTAGAAATTCAAACTGTAACTGCAAACGAATGCATCAACCTAGGAGAACGAAACTTGGGCATCCAAGTTTGATTGGTGTACTGCTCATTACTTGAAAGTATCATTAAA
Organism: Callospermophilus lateralis; assembly: GCF_048772815.1. NCBI lineage: Eukaryota > Metazoa > Chordata > Mammalia > Rodentia > Sciuridae > Callospermophilus > Callospermophilus lateralis. The sequence continues at coordinate 53,566 of NW_027515148.1, forward strand.
GTGGGAAAAAAAATATGTGTTGAGATTTCAGGAGACTCTAGTTTTTTGGCAGCCTAACAACGCCTTTCATTGAAAGTGTTATTCGCCAGTCTGTGCTGAAGGCTACATCAAGAGGAAACAAACCTTAGGGATAGAATGTAGAACTACTTTATTGTGTCAGGTTTCAAGAAGCTAGCCCAAACCGTGTATGATTTAGAGTTTGAACTACATTTGTCAATATAGGAGAAAACAGAGTGAAACCTAAAAATTCAAACTGTTACTGCAAACGAATGCTTCAACGTACGAGAATGAAACTTGAGCATCCAAGTGGGATTGGTGTACTGATCATTACTCGAAAGTATCATGAAGATTGGATGAAAAATTATATGTTGAGATCAGAAGACTCTAGTTTTTGGAAGTTTGGCAACCCCTTTCAATAAAAGTGTTATTCGCCAGTCCCTGCATTAGGCTAAACCAAGAGGAAACAAACCTTAGAGATAGTACGTAGAACTACAGTATTTTGTCAAGTTTGAAGAAGCTAGCACGAACCGTGTTTGATTTAGAGTTCGAACTGCATCTGTCAATATAGGACAAAACAGAGTGAAACCTAAAAATTCAAACTGTTCCTGCAAACGAATGCTTCAACCTACGAGAACGAAACTTGGGCATCCAAGTTTGATTGGTGCACTGCTCATTACTTGAAAGTATCATGAAGGTCGGAAGAAAAAATATATGATGAGATTTCAGGAGACTGTAGTTTTTTGGCAGCCTAACAACGCCTTTCATTGAATGTGTTATTCGCCAGTCTCTGCTTAAGGCTACATCAAGAGGAAACAAACATTAGGGATAGAACGTAGAACTACTTTATTGTGTCATGTTTCAAGTAGCTAGCACAAACCGTGTTTGATTTAAAGTTCTAACTGCATCTGTCAATATAATAGAAAACACAGTGAAACCTAAAAATTCAAACTGTTCCTGCAAACGAATGCTTCAACCTAGAAGAACAAAACTTGGGCATCCAAGTGGGAATGCTGTACTGATCATTACTTGAATGTATCATGAAGATTGGATGAAAAAAATATATGTTGAGATTTCAGGAGACTCTAGTTTTTTGAAAGTTTGGCAACTCCTTTCAATATAACTGTTATTCGCCAGTCCCTGCATTAGGCTACATCAAGAGGAAACAAACCTTAGAGATAGAACGTAGAACTACTTTATCGTGTCAAGTTTCAAGAAGCTAGCACAAACCGTGTTTGATTTAGAGTTCTAGCTGCATCTGTCAATATAGGAGAAAACATAGTGAAACCTAGAAATTCAAACTGTTCCTGCAAACGAATGCATCAACCTAGGAGAACGAAACTTGGGCATCCAAGTTTGATTGGTGTACTGCTCATTACTTGAAAGTATCATTAAGGTCGGAAAAAAATATGTGTTGAGAATTCAGGAGACTCTATTTTTTTGGCAGCCTAACAACGCCTTTCATTGAAAGTGTTATTCGCCAGTCTGTGCTGAAGGCTACATCAAGAGGAAACAAACCTTAGGGATAGAATGTAGAACTACTTTATTGTGTCAAGTTTCAAGAAGCTAGCCCAAACCGTGTATGATTTAGAGTTTGAACAACATTTGTCAATATAGGAGAAAGCAGAATGAAACCTAAAAATTCAAACTGTTACTGCAAACGAATGCTTCAACGTAGGAGAATGAAACTTGAGCATAGAAGTGGGATTGGTGTACTGATCATTACTCGAAAGTATCATGAAGATTGGATAAAAAAACATATGTTGAGATTTCAGAAGACTCTAGTTTTGGGAAGTTTGGCAACCCCTTTCAATAAAAGTGTTATTCGCCAATCCCTGCATTAGGTTAAATCAAGAGGAAACAAACCTTAGAGATAGAACGTAGAACTAGAGTATTTTGTCAAGTTTCAAGAAGCTAGCACAAACCGTGTTTGATTTAGAGTTCGAACTGCATCTGTCAATATAGGACAAAACAGAGTGAAACCTAAAAATTCAAACTGTTCATGCAAACGAATGCTTCAACCTAGGAGAATGAAACTTGGGCATCCAAGATTGATTGGTGCACTGCTCATTACTTGAATGTATCATGAAGGTCGGAAGAAAAAACATATGATGAGATTTCAGGAGACTGTAGTTTTTTGGCAGCCTAACAACGCCTTTCATTGAATGTGTTATTCGCCAGTCTCTGCTTAAGGCTACATCAAGAGGAAACAAACCTTAGGGATAGAACGTAGAACTACTTTATTGTGTCATGTTTCAAGTAGCTAGCACAAACCGTGTTTGATTTAAAGTTCTAACTGCATCTGTCAATATAGGAGAAAACAGAGTGAAACCTAAAAATTCAAACTGTTCCTGCAAACGAATGCTTCAACCTAGAAGAACAAAACTTGGGCATCCAAGTGGGAATGGTGTACTGATCATTACTTGAATGTATCATGAAGATTGGATGAAAAAATATATGTTGAGATTTCAGGAGACTCTAGTTTTTTAAAAGTTTGGCAACCCCTTTCAATATAAGTGTTATTCGCTAGTCCCTGCATTAGGCTACATCAAGAGGATCAAACCTTAGAGATAGAACGTAGAACTACTTTATTGTGTCAAGTTTCAAGAAGCTAGAACAAACCGTGTTTGATTTAGAGTTCTAGCTGCATCTGTCAATATAGGAGAAAGCAGAGTGAAACCTAGAAATTCAAACTGTTCCTGCAAACGAATGCATCAACCTAGGAGAACGAAACTTGGGCATCCAAGTTTGATTGGTGTACTGCTCATTACTTGAAAGTATCATTAAGGTCGGAAAAAAATATGTGTTGAGATTTCAGGAGACTCTAATTTTTTTGGCAGCCTAACAACGCCTTTCATTGAAAGTGTTATTCGCCAGTCGGTGCTGAAGGCTACATCAAGAGGAAACAAACCTTAGGGATAGAATGTAGAACTACTTTATTGTGTCAAGTTTCAAGAAGCTAGCCCAAACCGTGTATGATTTAGAGTTTGAACTTCATTTGTCAATATAGGAGAAAGCAGAATGAAACCTAAAAATTCAAACTGTTACTGCAAACGAATGCTTCAACGTAGGAGAATGAAACTTGAGCATCCAAGTGGGATTGGTGTACTGATCATTACTCGAAAGTATCATGAAGATTGGATAAAAAATATATGTTGAGATTTCAGAAGACTCTAGTTTTGGGAAGTTTGGCAACCCCTTTCAATAAAAGTGTTATTCGCCAGTCCCTGCATTAGGCTACATCAAGAGGAAACAAACCTTAGAGATAGAACGTAGAACTACAGTATTTTGTCAAGTTTCAAGAAGCTAGCCCAAACCGTGTTTGATTTAGAGTTCGAACTGCATCTGTCAATATAGGACAAAACAGAGTGAAACCTAAAAATTCAAACTGTTCCTGCAAACGAATGCTTCAACCTAGGAGAACGAAACTTGGGCATCCAAGTTTGATTGGTGCACTGCTCATTACTTGAAAGTATCATGAAGGTCGGAAGAAAAAATACATGATGAGATTTCAGGAGACTGTAGTTTTTTGGCAGCCTAACAACGCCTTTCATTGACTGTGTTATTCGCCAGTCTCTGCTTAAGGCTACATCAAGAGGAAACAAACCTTCGGGATAGAACGTAGAACTACTTTATTGTGTCATGTTTCAAGTAGCTAGCACAAACCGTGTTTGATTTAAAGTTCTAACTGCATCTGTCAATATAGGAGAAAACAGAGTGAAACCTAAACATTCAAACTGTCCCTGCAAATGAATGCTTCAACCTAGAAGAACAAAACTTGGGCATCCAAGTGGGAATGGTGTACTGATCATTACTTGAATGTATCATGAAGATTGGATGAAAAAATATATGTTGAGTTTTCAGGAGACTCTATTTTTTTGAAAGTTTGGCAACCCCTTTCAATATAAGTGTTAATCGCTAATCCCTGCATTAGGCTACATCAAGAGGATCAAACCTTAGTGATAGAACGTAGAACTACTTTATTGTGTCAAGTTTCAAGAAGCTAGAACAAACCGTGTTTGATTTAGAGTTCTAGCTGCATCTGTCAATATAGGAGAAAGCAGAGTGAAACCTAGAAATTAAAACTGTTCCTGCAAACGAATGCATCAACCTAGGAGAACGAAACTTGGGCATCCAAGTTTGATTGGTGTACTGCTCATTACTTGAAAGTATCATTAAGGTCGGAAAAAAATATGTGTTGAGATTTCAGGAGACTCTAATTTTTTGGCAGCCTAACAACGCCTTTCATTGAAAGTGTTATTCGCCAGTCTGTGCTGAAGGCTACATCAAGAGGAAACAAACCTTAGGGATAGAATGTAGAACTATTTTATTGTGTCAAGTTTCAAGAAGCTAGCCCAAACCGTGTATGATTTAGAGTTTGAACTTCATTTGTCAATATAGGAGAAAGCAGAATGAAACCTAAAAATTCAAACTGTTACTGCAAACAAATGCTTCAACGTAGGAGAATGAAACTTGAGCATCCAAGTGGGATTGGTGTACTGATCATTACTCGAAAGTATCATGAAGATTGGATAAAAAATATATGTTGAGATTTCAGAAGACTATAGTTTTGGGAAGTTTGGCAACCCCTTTCAATAAAAGTGTTATTCGCCAGTCCCTGCATTAGGCTACATCAAGAGGAAACAAACCTTAGAGATAGAACGTAGAACTACACTATTTTGTCAAGTTTCAAGAAGCTAGCACAAACCGTGTTTGATTTAGAGTTCGAACTGCATCTGTCAATATAGGACAAAACAGAGTGAAACCTAAAAATTCAAACTGTTCCTGCAAACGAATGCTTCAACCTAGGAGAACGAAACTTGGGCATCCAAGTTTGATTGGTGCACTGCTCATTACTTGAAAGTATCATGAAGGTCGGAAGAAAAAATATATGATGAGATTTCAGGAGACTGTAGTTTTTTGGCAGCCTAACAACGCCTTTCATTGAATGTGTTATTCGCCAGTCTCTGCTTAAGGCTACATCAAGAGGAAACAAACCTTAGGGATAGAATGTAGAACTATTTTATTGTGTCAAGTTTCAAGAAGCTAGCCCAAACCGTGTATGATTTAGAGTTTGAACTTCATTTGTCAATATAGGAGAAAGCAGAATGAAACCTAAAAATTCAAACTGTTACTGTAAACAAATGCTTCAACGTAGGAGAATGAAACTTGAGCATCCAAGTGGGATTGGTGTACTGATCATTACTCGAAAGTATCATGAAGATTGGATAAAAAATATTTGTTGAGATTTCAGAAGACTCTAGTTTTGGGAAGTTTGGCAACCCCTTTCAATAAAAGTGTTATTCGCCAGTCCCTGCATTAGGCTACATCAAGAGGAAACAAACCTTAGAGATAGAACGTAGAACTACACTATTTTGTCAAGTTTCAAGAAGCTAGCACAAACCGTGTTTGATTTAGAGTTCGAACTGCATCTGTCAATATAGGACAAAACAGAGTGAAACCTAAAAATTGAAACTGTTCCTGCAAACGAATGCTTCAACCTAGGAGAACGAAACTTGGGCATCCAACTTTGATTGCTGCACTGCTCATTACTTGAAAGTATCATGAAGGTCGGAAGAAAAAATATATGATGAGATTTCAGGAGACTGTAGTTTTTTGGCAGCCTAACAACGCCTTTCATTGAATGTGTTATTCGCCAGTCTCTGCTTAAGGCTACATCAAGAGGAAACAAACCTTAGGGATAGAACGTAGAACTACTTTATTGTGTCATGTTTCAAGTAGCTAGCACAAACCGTGTTTGATTTAAAGTTCTAACTGCATCTGTCAATATAGGAGAAAACAGAGTGAAACCTAAAAATTCAAACTGTTCCTGCAAACGAATGCTTCAACCTAGAAGAACAAAACTTGGGCATCCAAGTGGGAATGGTGTACTGATCATTACTTGAATGTATCATGAAGATTGGATGAAAAAATATATGTTGAGATTTCAGGAGACTCTAGTTTTTTGAAAGTTTGGCAACCTCTTTCAATATAAGTGTTATTCGCCAGTCCCTGCATTAGGCTACATCAAGAGGAAACAAACCTTAGAGATAGAACGTAGAACTACTTTATTGTGTCAAGTTTCAAGAAGCTAGCACAAACCGTGTTTGATTTAGAGTTCTAGCTGCATCTGTCAATATAGGAGAAAACAGAGTGAAACCTAGAAATTCAAACTGTTCCTGCAAACGAATGCATCAACCTAGGAGAACGAAACTTGGGCATCCAAGTTTGATTGGTGTACTGCTCATTACTTGAAAGTATCATTAAGGTCGGAAAAAAATATGTGTTGAGATTTCAGGAGACTCTAATTTTTTGGCAGCCTAACAACGCCTTTCATTGAAAGTGTTATTCGCCAGTCGGTGCTGAAGGCTACATCAAGAGGAAACAAACCTTAGGGATAGAATGTAGAACTACTTTATTTTGTCAAGTTTCAAGAAGCTAGCCCAAACCGTGTATGATTTAGAGTTTGAACTACATTTGTCAATATAGGAGAAAGCAGAATGAAACCTAAAAATTCAAACTGTTACTGCAAATGAATGCTTCAACGTAGGAGAATGAAACTTGAGCATCCAAGTGGGATTGGTGTACTGATCATTACTCGAAAGTATCATGAAGATTGGATAAAAAATATATGTTGAGATTTCAGAAGACTCTAGTTTTGGGAAGTTTGGCAACCCCTTTCAATAAAAGTGTTATTCGCCAGTCCCTGCATTAGGCTACATCAAGAGGAAACAAACCTTAGAGATAGAACGTAGAACTACAGTATTTTGTCAAGTTTCAAGAAGCTAGCCCAAACCGTGTTTGATTTAGAGTTCGAACTGCATCTGTCAATATAGGACAAAACAGAGTGAAACCTAAAAATTCAAACTGTTCCTGCAAACGAATGCTTCAACCTAGGAGAACGAAACTTGGGCATCCAAGTTTGATTGGTGCACTGCTCATTACTTGAAAGTATCATGAAGGTCGGAAGAAAAAATACATGATGAGATTTCAGGAGACTGTAGTTTTTTGGCAGCCTAACAACGCCTTTCATTGAATGTGTTATTCGCCAGTCTCTGCTTAAGGCTACATCAAGAGGAAACAAACCTTCGGGATAGAACGTAGAACTACTTTATTGTGTCATGTTTCAAGTAGCTAGCACAAACCGTGTTTGATTTAAAGTTCTAACTGCATCTGTCAATATAGGAGAAAACAGAGTGAAACCTAAACATTCAAACTGTCCCTGCAAATGAATGCTTCAACCTAGAAGAACAAAACTTGGGCATCCAAGTGGGAATGGTGTACTGATCATTACTTGAATGTATCATGAAGATTGGATGAAAAAATATATGTTGAGTTTTCAGGAGACTCTATTTTTTTGAAAGTTTGGCAACCCCTTTCAATATAAGTGTTAATCGCTAATCCCTGCATTAGGCTACATCAAGAGGATCAAACCTTAGTGATAGAACGTAGAACTACTTTATTGTGTCAAGTTTCAAGAAGCTAGAACAAACCGTGTTTGATTTAGAGTTCTAGCTGCATCTGTCAATATAGGAGAAAGCAGAGTGAAACCTAGAAATTAAAACTGTTCCTGCAAACGAATGCATCAACCTAGGAGAACGAAACTTGGGCATCCAAGTTTGATTGGTGTACTGCTCATTACTTGAAAGTATCATTAAGGTCGGAAAAAAATATGTGTTGAGATTTCAGGAGACTCTAATTTTTTGGCAGCCTAACAACGCCTTTCATTGAAAGTGTTATTCGCCAGTCTGTGCTGAAGGCTACATCAAGAGGAAACAAACCTTAGGGATAGAATGTAGAACTATTTTATTGTGTCAAGTTTCAAGAAGCTAGCCCAAACCGTGTATGATTTAGAGTTTGAACTTCATTTGTCAATATAGGAGAAAGCAGAATGAAACCTAAAAATTCAAACTGTTACTGCAAACAAATGCTTCAACGTAGGAGAATGAAACTTGAGCATCCAAGTGGGATTGGTGTACTGATCATTACTCGAAAGTATCATGAAGATTGGATAAAAAATATATGTTGAGATTTCAGAAGACTATAGTTTTGGGAAGTTTGGCAACCCCTTTCAATAAAAGTGTTATTCGCCAGTCCCTGCATTAGGCTACATCAAGAGGAAACAAACCTTAGAGATAGAACGTAGAACTACACTATTTTGTCAAGTTTCAAGAAGCTAGCACAAACCGTGTTTGATTTAGAGTTCGAACTGCATCTGTCAATATAGGACAAAACAGAGTGAAACCTAAAAATTCAAACTGTTCCTGCAAACGAATGCTTCAACCTAGGAGAACGAAACTTGGGCATCCAAGTTTGATTGGTGCACTGCTCATTACTTGAAAGTATCATGAAGGTCGGAAGAAAAAATATATGATGAGATTTCAGGAGACTGTAGTTTTTTGGCAGCCTAACAACGCCTTTCATTGAATGTGTTATTCGCCAGTCTCTGCTTAAGGCTACATCAAGAGGAAACAAACCTTAGGGATAGAATGTAGAACTATTTTATTGTGTCAAGTTTCAAGAAGCTAGCCCAAACCGTGTATGATTTAGAGTTTGAACTTCATTTGTCAATATAGGAGAAAGCAGAATGAAACCTAAAAATTCAAACTGTTACTGTAAACAAATGCTTCAACGTAGGAGAATGAAACTTGAGCATCCAAGTGGGATTGGTGTACTGATCATTACTCGAAAGTATCATGAAGATTGGATAAAAAATATTTGTTGAGATTTCAGAAGACTCTAGTTTTGGGAAGTTTGGCAACCCCTTTCAATAAAAGTGTTATTCGCCAGTCCCTGCATTAGGCTACATCAAGAGGAAACAAACCTTAGAGATAGAACGTAGAACTACACTATTTTGTCAAGTTTCAAGAAGCTAGCACAAACCGTGTTTGATTTAGAGTTCGAACTGCATCTGTCAATATAGGACAAAACAGAGTGAAACCTAAAAATTCAAACTGTTCCTGCAAACGAATGCATCAACCTAGGAGAACGAAACTTGGGCATCCAACTTTGATTGCTGCACTGCTCATTACTTGAAAGTATCATGAAGGTCGGAAGAAAAAATATATGATGAGATTTCAGGAGACTGTAGTTTTTTGGCAGCCTAACAACGCCTTTCATTGAATGTGTTATTCGCCAGTCTCTGCTTAAGGCTACATCAAGAGGAAACAAACCTTAGGGATAGAACGTAGAACTACTTTATTGTGTCATGTTTCAAGTAGCTAGCACAAACCGTGTTTGATTTAAAGTTCTAACTGCATCTGTCAATATAGGAGAAAACAGAGTGAAACCTAAAAATTCAAACTGTTCCTGCAAACGAATGCTTCAACCTAGAAGAACAAAACTTGGGCATCCAAGTGGGAATGGTGTACTGATCATTACTTGAATGTATCATGAAGATTGGATGAAAAAATATATGTTGAGATTTCAGGAGACTCTAGTTTTTTGAAAGTTTGGCAACCCCTTTCAATATAAGTGTTATTCTCCAGTCCCTGCATTAGGCTACATCAAGAGGAAACAAACCTTAGAGATAGAACGTAGAACTACTTTATTGTGTCAAGTTTCAAGAAGCTAGCACAAACCGTGTTTGATTTAGAGTTCTAGCTGCATCTGTCAATACAGGAGAAAACATAGTGAAACCTAGAAATTCAAACTGTTCCTGCAAACGAATGCATCAACCTAGGAGAACGAAACTTGGGCATCCAAGTTTGATTGGTGTACTGCTCATTACTTGAAAGTATCATTAAGGTCGGATAAAAATATGTGTTGAGATTTCAGGAGACTCTAGTTTTTTGGCAGCCTAACAACGCCTTTCATTGAATGTGTTATTCGCCAGTCTGTGCTGAAGGCTACATCAAGAGGAAACAAACCTTAGGGATAGAATGTAGAACTACTTTATTGTGTCAAGTATCAAGAAGCTAGCCCAAACCGTGTATGATTTAGAGTTTGAACTACATTTGTCAATATAGGAGAAAGCAGAATGAAACCTAAAAATTCAAACTGTTACTGCAAACGAATTCTTCAACCTAGAAGGACAAAACTTGGGCATCCAATAGGGAATGGTGTACTGATCATTACTTGAATGTATCATGAAGATTGGATGAAAAAATATATGTTGAGATTTCAGGAGACTCTAGTTTTTTGAATGTTTGGCAACCCCTTTCAATATAAGTGTTATTCGCCAGTCCCTGCATTAGGCTACATCAAGAGGAAACAAACCTTAGAGATAGAACGTAGAACTACTTTATTGTGTCAAGTTTCAAGAAGCTAGCACAAACCGTGTTTGATTTAGAGTTCTAGCTGCATCTGTCAATATAGGAGAAAACAGAGTGAAACCTAGAAATTCAAACTGTTCCTGCAAACGAATGCATCAACCTAGGAGAACGAAACTTGGGCATCCAAGTTTGATTGGTGTACTGCTCATTACTTGAAAGTATCATGAAGGTCAGAAAAAAATATGTGTTGAGATTTCAGGAGACTCTAGTTTTTTGGCAGCCTAACAACGCCTTTCATTGAAAGTGTTATTCGCCAGTCTGTGCTGAAGGCTACATCAAGAGGAAACAAACCTTAGGGATAGAATGTAGAACTACTTTATTGTGTCAAGTTTCAAGAAGCTAGCCCAAACCGTGTATGATTTTGAGTTTGAACTACATTTGTCAATATAGAAGAAAACAGTGAAACCTAAAAATTAAAACTGTTACTGCAAACGAATGCTTCAACGTAGGAGAATGAAACTTGGGCATCCAAGTGGGATTGGTGTACTGATCATTACTTGAAAGTATCATGAAGATTGGATGCAAAAATATATGTTGAGATTTCAGAAGACTCTAGTTTTTGGAAGTTTGGCAACCCCTTTCAATAAAAGTGTTATTCGCCAGTAACTGCATTAGGCTACATCAAGAGGAAACAAACCTTAGAGATAGAACGTAGAACTACAGTATTTTGTCAAGTTTCAAGAAGCTAGCACAAACCATGTTTGATTTAGAGTTCGAACTGCATCTGTCAATATAGGACAAAACAGAGTGAAACCTAAAAATTCAAACTGTTCCTGCAAACGAATGCTTCAACCTAGAAGAACAAAACTTGGGCATCCAAGTGGGAATGGTGGACTGATCATTACTGGAATGTATCATGAAGATTGGATGAAAAAATATATGTTGAGATTTCAGAAAACTCTAGTTTTTGGAAGTTTGGCAACCCCTTTCAATAAAAGTGTTATTCGCCAGTCCCTGCATTAGGCTACATCAAGAGGAAACAAACCTTAGAGATAGAACGTAGAACTATAGTATTTTGTCAAGATTCATGAAGCTAGCCCAAACCGTGTTTTATTTAGAGTTCGAACTGCATCTGCCAATATAGGACAAAACAGAGTGAAACCTAAAAATTCAAAGTGTTCTTGCAAACGAATTCTTCAACCTAGGAGAATGAAAATTGGGCATCCAAGATTGATTGGTGCACTGCTCATTACTTGAAAGTATCATGAAGGTCGGAAGAAAAAATATATGATGAGATTTCAGGAGACTGTAGTTTTTTGGCTGCCTAACAACGCCTTTCATTGAATGTGTTATTCGCCAGTCTCTGCTTAAGGCTACATCAAGAGGAAACAAACCTTAGGGATAGAACGTAGAACTACTTTATTGTGTCAAGTTTCAAGTAGCTAGCACAAACCGTGTTTGATTTAAAGTTCTAACTGCATCTGTCAATATAGGAGAAAACAGAGTGAAACCTAAAAATTCAAACTGTTCCTGCAAACGAATGCTTCAACCTAGAAGAACAAAACTTGGGCATCCAAGTGGGAATGGTGTACTGATCATTAATTGAATGTATCATGAAGATTGGATGAAAAAATATATGTTGAGATTTCAGGAGACTCTAGTTTTTTGAAAGTTTGGCAACCCCTTTCAATATAAGTGTTATTCGCCAGTCCCTGCATTAGGCTACATCAAGAGGAAACAAACCTTAGAGATAGAACCTAGAACTACTTTATTGTGTCAAGTTTCAAGAAGCTAGCACAAACCGTGTTTGATTTAGAGTTTGAACTACATTTGTCAATATAGAAGAAAACAGTGAAACCTAAAAATTAAAACTGTTACTGCAAACGAATGCTTCAACGTAGGAGAATGAAACTTGAGCATCCAAGTGGAATTGGTGTACTGATCATTACTTGAAAGTATCATGAAAATTGGATGCAAAAATATATGTTGAAGTTTCAGAAGACTCTAGTTTTTGGAAGTTTTGCAACTCCGTTCAATAAAAGTGTTATTCGCCAGTAACTGCATTAGGCTACATCAAGAGGAAACAAACCTTAGAGATAGAACGTAGAACTACAGTATTTTGTCAAGTTTCAAGAAGCTAGCACAAACCGTGTTTGATTTAGAGTTCGAACTGCATCTGTCAATATAGGACAAAACGGAGTGAAACCTAAAAATTCAAACTGTTCCTGCAAACGAATGCTTCAACCTAGGAGAACAAAACTTGGGCATCCAAGTTTGATTGGTGCACTGCTCATTACTTGAAAGTATCATGAAGGTCGGAAGAAAAAATATATGATGAGATTTCAGGAGACTGTAGTTTTTTGGCAGCCTAACAACGCCTTTCATTGAATGTGTTATTCGCCAGTCTCTGCTTAAGGCTACATCAAGAGGAAACAAACCTTAGGGATAGAACGTAGAACTACTTTATTGTGTCATGTTTCAAGTAGCTAGCACAAACCGTGTTTGATTTAAAGTTCTATCTGCATCTGTCAATATAGGAGAAAACAGAGTGAAACCTAAACATTCAAACTGTTCCTGCAAACGAATGCTTCAACCTAGAAGAACAAAACTTGGGCATCCAAGTGGGAATGGTGTACTGATCATTACTTGAATGTATCATGAAGATTGGATGAAAAAATATATGTTGAGATTTCAGGAGACTCTCGTTTTTTGAAAGTTTGGCAACCCCTTTCAATATAAGTGTTATACGCCAGTCCCTGCATTAGGCTACATCAAGAGGAAACAAACCTTAGAGATAGAACGTAGAACTACTTTATTGTGTCAAGTTTCAAGAAGCTAGCACAAACCGTGTTTGATTTAGAGTACTAGCTGCATCTGTCAATATAGGAGAAAACAGAGTGAAACCTAGAAATTCAAACTGTAACTGCAAACGAATGCATCAACCTAGGAGAACGAAACTTGGACATCCAAGTTTGATTGGTGTACTGCTCATTACTTGAAAGTATCATTAAGGTCGGAAAAAAATATGTGTTGAGATTTCAGGAGACTCTAGTTTTTTGGCAGCCTAACAACGCCTTTCCATGAAAGTGTTATTCGCCAGTCTGTGCTGAAGGCTACATCAAGAGGAAACAAACCTTAGGGATAGAATGTAGAACTACTTTATTGTGTCAAGTTTCAAGAAGCTAGCCCAAACCGTGTATGATTTAGAGTTTGAACTACATTTGTCAATATAGGAGAAAGCAGAATGAAACCTAAAAATTCAAACTGTTACTGCAAACGAATGCTTCAACGTAGGAGAATGAAACTTGAGCATCCAAGTGGGATTGGTGTACTGATCATTACTCGAAAGTATCATGAAGATTGGATAAAAAAATATATGTTGAGATTTCAGAAGACTCTACTTTTGGGAAGTTTGGCAACCCCTTTCAATAAAAGTGTTATTCGCCAGTCCCTGCATTAGGCTACATCAAGAGGAAACAAACCTTAGAGATAGAACGTAGAACTACAGTATTTTGTCAAGTTTCAAGAAGCTAGCCCAAACCGTGTTTGATTTAGAGTTCGAACTGCATCTGTCAATATAGGACAAAACAGAGTGAAACCTAAAAATTCAAACTGTTCCTGCAAACGAATGCTTCAACCTAGGAGAACGAAACTTGGGCATCCAAGTTTGATTGGTGCACTGCTCATTACTTGAAAGTATCATGAAGGTCGGAAGAAAAAATATATGATGAGATTTCAGGAGACTGTAGTTTTTTGGCAGCCTAACAACGCCTTTCATTGAATGTGTTATTCGCCAGTCTCTGCTTAAGGCTACATCAAGAGGAAACAAACCTTAGGGATAGAACGTAGAACTACTTTATTGTGTCATGTTTCAAGTAGCTAGCACAAACCATGTTTGATTTAAAGTTCTAACTGCATCTGTAAATATAGGAGAAAACAGAGTGAAACCTAAAAATTCAAACTGTTCCTGCAAACGAATGCTTCAACCTAGAAGAACAAAACTTGGGCATCCAAGTGGGAATGGTGTACTGATCATTACTTGAATGTATCATGAAGATTGGATGAAAAAATATATGTTGAGATTTCAGGAGACTCTAGTTTTTTGAAAATTTGGCAACCCCTTTCAATATAAGTGTTATTCTCCAGTCCCTGCATTAGGCTACATCAAGAGGAAACAAACCTTAGAGATAGAACGTAGAACTACAGTATTTTGTCAAGTTTCAAGAAGCTAGCACAAACCCTGTTTGATTTAGAGTTCGAACTGCATCTGTCAATATAGGAGAAAACAGAGTGAAACCTAGAAATTCAAACTGTTCCTGCAAACGAATGCATCAACCTAGGAGAACGAAACTTGGGCATCCAAGTTTGATTGGTGTACTGCTCATTACTTGAAAGTATCATTAAGGTCGGATAAAAATATGTGTTGAGATTTCAGGAGACTCTAATTTTTTGGCAGCCTAACAACGCCTTTCATTGAATGTGTTATTCGCCAGTCTGTGCTGAAGGCTACATCAAGAGGAAACAAACCTTAGGGATAGAATGTAGAACTACTTTATTGTGTCAAGTATCAAGAAGCTAGACCAAACCGTGTATGATTTAGAGTTTGAACTACATTTGTCAATATAGGAGAAAGCAGAATGAAACCTAAAAATTCAAACTGTTACTGCAAACGAATTCTTCAACCTAGAAGAACAAAACCTGGGCATCCAATTGGGAATGGTGTACTGATCATTACTTGAATGTATCATGAAGATTGGATGAAAAAATATATGTTGAGATTTCAGGAGACTCTAGTTTTTTGAATGTTTGGCAACCCCTTTCAATATAAGTGTTATTCGCCAGTCCCTGTATTAGGCTACATCAAGAGGAAACAAACCTTAGAGATAGAACGTAGAACTACTTTATTGTGTCAAGTTTCAAGAAGCTAGCACAAACCGTGTTTGATTTAGAGTTCTAGCTGCATCTGTCAATATAGGAGAAAACAGAGTGAAACCTAGAAATTCAAACTGTTCCTGCAAACGAATGCATCAACCTAGGAGAACGAAACTTGGGCATCCAAGTTTGATTGGTGTACTGCTCATTACTTGAAAGTATCATTAAGGTCAGAAAAAAATATGTGTTGAGATTTCAGGAGACTCTATTTTTTTGGCAGCCTAACAACGCCTTTCATTGAAAGTGTTATTCGCCAGTCTGTGCTGAAGGCTACATCAAGAGGAAACAACACTTAGGGATAGAATGTAGAACTACTTTATTGTGTCAAGTTTCAAGAAGCTAGCCCAAACCGTGTATGATTTAGAGTTTGAACTACATTTGTCAATATAGAAGAAAACAGTGAAACCTAAAAATTAAAACTGTTACTGCAAACGAATGCTTCAACGTAGGAGAATGAAACTTGGGCATTAAAGTGGGATTGGTGTACTGATCATTACTTGAAAGTATCATGAAGATTGGATGCAAAAATATATGTTGAGATTTCAGAAGACTCTAGTTTTTTTAAGTTTGGCAACCCCTTTCAATAAAAGTGTTATTCGCCAGTAACTGCATTAGGCTACATCAAGAGGAAACAAACCTTAGAGATAGAACGTAGAACTACAGTATTTTGTCAAGTTTCAAGAAGCTAGCACAAACCGTGTTTGATTTAGAGTTCGAACTGCATCTGTCAATATAGGACAAAACAGAGTGAAACCTAAAAATTCAAACTGTTCCTGCAAACGAATGCTTCAACCTAGAAGAACAAAACTTGGGCATCCAAGTGGGAATGGTGGACTGATCATTACTGGAATGTATCATGAAGATTGGATGAAAAAATATATGTTGAGATTTCAGAAAACTCTAGTTTTTGGAAGTTTGGCAACCCCTTTCAATAAAAGTGTTATTCGCCAGTCCCTGCATTAGGCTACATCAAGAGGAAACAAACCTTAGAGATAGAACGTAGAACTATAGTATTTTGTCAAGTTTCATGAAGCTAGCCCAAACCGTGTTTTATTTAGAGTTCGAACTGCATCTGTCAATATAGGACAAAACAGAGTGAAACCTAAAAATTCAAAGTGTTCTTGCAAACGAATTCTTCAACCTAGGAGAACAAAAATTGGGCATCCAAGATTGATTGGTGCACTGCTCATTACTTGAATGTATCATGAAGGTCGGAAGAAAAAATATATGATGAGATTTCAGGAGACTGTAGTTCTTTGGCTGCCTAACAACGCCTTTCATTGAATGTGTTATTCGCCAGTCTCTGCTTAAGGCTACATCAAGAGGAAACAAACCTTAGGGATAGAACGTAGAACTACTTTATTGTGTCAAGTTTCAAGTAGCTAGCACAAACCGTGTTTGATTTAAAGTTCTAACTGCATCTGTCAATATAGGAGAAAACAGAGTGAAACCTAAAAATTCAAACTGTTCCTGCAAACGAATGCTTCAACCTAGAAGAACAAAACTTGGGCATCCAAGTGGGAATGGTGTACTGATCATTACTTGAATGTATCATGAAGATTGGATGAAAAAATATATGTTGAGATTTCAGGAGACTCTAGTTTTTTGAAAGTTTGGCAACCCCTTTCAATATAAGTGTTATTCGCCAGTCCCTGCATTAGGCTACATCAAGAGGAAACAAACCTTAGAGATAGAACCTAGAACTACTTTATTGTGTCAAGTTTCAAGAAGCTAGCACAAACCGTGTTTGATTTAGAGTTTGAACTACATTTGTCAATATAGAAGAAAACAGTGAAACCTAAAAATTAAAACTGTCACTGCAAACGAATGCTTCAACGTAGGAGAATGAAACTTGAGCATCCAAGTGGGATTGGTGTACTGATCATTACTTGAAAATATCATGAAAATTGGATGCAAAAATATATGTTGAAGTTTCAGAAGACTCTAGTTTTTGGAAGTTTTGCAACTCCTTTCAATGAAACTGTTATTCGCCAGTAACTGCATTAGGCTACATCAAGAGGAAACAAACCTTAGGGATAGAACGTAGAACTACAGTATTTTGTCAAGTTTCAAGAAGCTAGCACAAACCGTGTTTGATTTAGAGTTCGAACTGCATCTGTCAATATAGGACAAAACGGAGTGAAACCTAAAAATTCAAACTGTTCCTGCAAACGAATGCTTCAACCTAGGAGAACAAAACTTGGGCATCCAAGTTTGATTGGTGCACTGCTCATTACTTGAAAGTATCATGAAGGTCGGAAGAAAAAATATATGATGAGATTTCAGGAGACTGTAGTTTTTTGGCAGCCTAACAACGCCTTTCATTGAATGTGTTATTCGCCAGTCTCTGCTTAAGGCTACATCAAGAGGAAACAAACCTTAGGGATAGAACGTAGAACTACTTTATTGTGTCATGTTTCAAGTAGCTAGCACAAACCGTGTTTGATTTAAAGTTCTAACTGCATCTGTCAATATAGGAGAAAACAGAGTGAAACCTAAAAATTCAAATTGTTCCTGCAAACGAATGCTTCAACCTAGAAGAACAAAACTTGGGCATCCAAGTGGGAATGGTGTACTGATCATTACTTGAATGTATCATGAAGATTGGATGAAAAAATATATGTTGAGATTTCAGGAGACTCTAGTTTTTTGAAAGTTTGGCAACCCCTTTCAATATAAGTGTTATTCGCCAGTCCCTGCATTAGGCTACATCAAGAGGAAACAAACCTTAGAGATAGAACCTAGAACTACTTTATTGTGTCAAGTTTAAAGAAGCTAGCACAAACCGTGTTTGATTTAGAGTTCTAGCTGCATCTGTCAATATAGGAGAAAACAGAGTGAAACCTAGAAATTCAAACTGTTCCTGCAAACGAATGCATCAACCTAGGAGAACGAAACTTGGGCATCCAAGTTTGATAGGTGTACTGCTCATTACTTGAAAGTATCATTAAGGTCGGAAAAAAAATATGTGTTGAGATTTCAGGAGACTCTTGTTTTTTGGCAGCCTAACAACGCCTCTCATTGAAAGTGTTATTCGCCAGTCTGTGCTGAAGGCTACATCAAGAGGAAACAAACCTTAGGGATAGAATGTAGAACTACTTTATTGTGTCAAGTTTCAAGAAGCTAGCCCAAAACGTGTATGATTTAGAGTTTGAACTACATTTGTCAATATAGAAGAAAACAGTGAAACCTAAAAATTAAAACTGTTACGGCAAACGAATGCTTCAACGTAGGAGAATGAAACTTGAGCATCCAAGTGGGATTGGTGTACTGATCATTACTTGAAAGTATCATGAAGATTGGATGCAAAAATATATGTTGAGATTTCAGAAGACTCTAGTTTTGGGAAGTTTGGCAACCCCTTTCAATAAAAGTGTTATTCGCCAGTAACTGCAATAGGCTACATCAAGAGGAAACAAACCTTAGAGATAGAACGTAGAACTACAGTATTTTGTCAAGTTTCAAGAAGCTAGCACAAACCGTGTTTGATTTAGAGTTCGAACTGCATCTGTCAATATAGGACAAAACAGAGTGAAACCTAAAAATTCAAACTGTTCCTGCAAACGAATGCTTCAACCTAGAAGAACAAAACTTGGGCATCCAAGTGGGAATGGTGGACTGATCATTACTGGAATGTATCATGAAGATTGGATGAAAAAATATATGTTGAGATTTCAGAAAACTCTAGTTTTTGGAAGTTTGGCAACCCCTTTCAATAAAAGTGTTATTCGCCAGTCCCTGCATTAGGCTACATCAAGAGGAAACAAACCTTAGAGATAGAACGTAGAACTATAGTATTTTGTCAAGTTTCATGAAGCTAGCCCAAACCGTGTTTTATTTAGAGTTCGAACTGCATCTGTCAATATAGGACAAAACAGAGTGAAACCTAAAAATTCAAAGTGTTCTTGCAAACGAATTCTTCAACCTAGGAGAACAAAAATTGGGCATCCAAGATTGATTGGTGCACTGCTCATTACTTGAATGTATCATGAAGGTCGGAAGAAAAAATATATGATGAGATTTCAGGAGACTGTAGTTCTTTGGCTGCCTAACAACGCCTTTCATTGAATGTGTTATTCGCCAGTCTCTGCTTAAGGCTACATCAAGAGGAAACAAACCTTAGGGATAGAACGTAGAACTACTTTATTGTGTCAAGTTTCAAGTAGCTAGCACAAACCGTGTTTGATTTAAAGTTCTAACTGCATCTGTCAATATAGGAGAAAACAGAGTGAAACCTAAAAATTCAAACTGTTCCTGCAAACGAATGCTTCAACCTAGAAGAACAAAACTTGGGCATCCAAGTGGGAATGGTGTACTGATCATTACTTGAATGTATCATGAAGATTGGATGAAAAAATATATGTTGAGATTTCAGGAGACTCTAGTTTTTTGAAAGTTTGGCAACCCCTTTCAATATAAGTGTTATTCGCCAGTCCCTGCATTAGGCTACATCAAGAGGAAACAAACCTTAGAGATAGAACCTAGAACTACTTTATTGTGTCAAGTTTCAAGAAGCTAGCACAAACCGTGTTTGATTTAGAGTTTGAACTACATTTGTCAATATAGAAGAAAACAGTGAAACCTAAAAATTAAAACTGTCACTGCAAACGAATGCTTCAACGTAGGAGAATGAAACTTGAGCATCCAAGTGGGATTGGTGTACTGATCATTACTTGAAAATATCATGAAAATTGGATGCAAAAATATATGTTGAAGTTTCAGAAGACTCTAGTTTTTGGAAGTTTTGCAACTCCTTTCAATGAAACTGTTATTCGCCAGTAACTGCATTAGGCTACATCAAGAGGAAACAAACCTTAGGGATAGAACGTAGAACTACAGTATTTTGTCAAGTTTCAAGAAGCTAGCACAAACCGTGTTTGATTTAGAGTTCGAACTGCATCTGTCAATATAGGACAAAACGGAGTGAAACCTAAAAATTCAAACTGTTCTTGCAAACGAATGCTTCAACCTAGGAGAACAAAACTTGGGCATCCAAGTTTGATTGGTGCACTGCTCATTACTTGAAAGTATCATGAAGGTCGGAAGAAAAAATATATGATGAGATTTCAGGAGACTGTATTTTTTTGGCAGCCTAACAACGCCTTTCATTGAATGTGTTATTCGCCAGTCTCTGCTTAAGGCTACATCAAGAGGAAACAAACCTTAGGGATAGAACGTAGAACTACTTTATTGTGTCATGTTTCAAGTAGCTAGCACAAACCGTGTTTGATTTAAAGTTCTAACTGCATCTGTCAATATAGGAGAAAACAGAGTGAAACCTAAAAATTCAAACTGTTCCTGCAAACGAATGCTTCAACCTAGAAGAACAAAACTTGGGCATCCAAGTGGGAATGGTGTACTGATCATTACTTGAATGTATCATGAAGATTGGATGAAAAAATATATGTTGAGATTTCAGGAGACTCTATTTTTTTGAAAGTTTGGCAACCCCTTTCAATATAAGTGTTATTCGCCAGTCCCTGCATTAGGCTACATCAAGAGGAAACAAACCTTAGAGATAGAACCTAGAACTACTTTATTGTGTCAAGTTTAAAGAAGCTAGCACAAACCGTGTTTGATTTAGAGTTCTAGCTGCATCTGTCAATATAGGAGAAAACAGAGTGAAACCTAGAAATTCAAACTGTTCCTGCAAACGAATGCATCAACCTAGGAGAACGAAACTTGGGCATCCAAGTTTGATAGGTGTACTGCTCATTACTTGAAAGTATCATTAAGGTCGGAAAAAAAATATGTGTTGAGATTTCAGGAGACTCTTGTTTTTTGGCAGCCTAACAACGCCTCTCATTGAAAGTGTTATTCGCCAGTCTGTGCTGAAGGCTACATCAAGAGGAAACAAACCTTAGGGATAGAATGTAGAACTACTTTATTGTGTCAAGTTTCAAGAAGCTAGCCCAAAACGTGTATGATTTAGAGTTTGAACTACATTTGTCAATATAGAAGAAAACAGTGAAACCTAAAAATTAAAACTGTTACTGCAAACGACTGCTTCAACGTAGGAGAATGAAACTTGAGCATCCAAGTGGGATTGGTGTACTGATCATTACTTGAAAGTATCATGAAAATTGGATGCAAAAATATAGCTTGAAGTTTCAGAAGACTCTAGTTTTTGGAAGTTTGGCAACCCCTTTCAATAAAAGTGTTATTCGCCAGTAACTGCATTAGGCTACATCAAGAGGAAACAAACCTTAGAGATAGAACGTAGAACTACAGTATTTTGTCAAGTTTCAAGAAGCTAGCACAAACCGTGTTTGATTTAGAGTTCGAACTGCATCTGTCAATATAGGACAAAACAGAGTGAAACCTAAAAATTCAAACTGTTCCTGCAAACGAATGCTTCAACCTAGGAGAACGAAACTTGGGTATCCAAGTTTGATTGGTGTACTGCTCATTACTTGAAAGTATCATGAAGGTCGGACGAAAAAATATATGATGAGATTTCAGGAGACTGTAGTTTTTTGGCAGCCTAACAACGCCTTTCATTGAATGTGTTATTCGCCAGTCTCTGCTTAAGGCTACATCAAGATGAAACAAACCTTAGGGATAGAACTTAGAACTACTTTATTGTGTCATGTTTCAAGTAGCTAGCACAAACCGTGTTTGATTTAATGTTCTAACTGCATCTGTCAATATAGGAGAAAACAGGGTGAAACCTAAAAATTCAAACTGTTCCTGCAAACGAATGCTTCAACCTAGAAGAACAAAACTTGGGCATCCAAGTGGGAATGGTGTACTGATCATTACTTGAATGTATCATGAAGATTGGATGAAAAAATATATGTTGAGATTTCGGAGACTCTAGTTTTTTGAAAGTTTGGCAACCCCTTTCAATATAAGTGTTATTCGCCAGTCCCTGCATTAGGCTACATCAAGAGGAAACAAACCTTAGAGATAGAACGTAGAACTACTTTATTGTGTCAAGTTTCAAGAAGCTAGCACAAACCGTGTTTGATTTAGAGTTTGAACTACACTTGTCAATATAGAAGAAAACAGTGAAACCTAAAAATTAAAACTGTTACTGCAAACGAATGCTTCAACGTAGGAGAATGAAACTTGAGCATCCAAGTGGGATTGGTGTACTGATCATTACTTGAAAGTATCATGAAAATTGGATGCAAAAATATATGTTGAAGTTTCAGAAGACTCTAGTTTTTGGAAGTTTGGCAACCCCTTTCAATAAAAGTGTTATTCGCCAGTAACTGCATTAGGCTACATCAAGAGGAAACAAACCTTAGAGATAGAACGTAGAACTACAGTATTTTGTCAAGTTTCAAGAAGCTAGCCCAAACCGTGTTTGATTTAGAGTTCGAACTGCATCTGTCAATATAGGACAAAACAGAGTGAAACCTAAAAATTCAAACTGTTCCTGCAAACGAATGCTTCAACCTAGGAGAACGAAACTTGGGTATCCAAGTTTGATTGGTGCACTGCTCATTACTTGAAAGTATCATGAAGGTCGGACGAAAAAATATATGATGAGATTTCAGGAGACTGTAGTTTTTTGGCAGCCTAACAACGCCTTTCATTGAATGTGTTATTCGCCAGTCTCTGCTTAAGGGTACATCAAGAGGAAACAAACCTTAGGGATAGAACGTAGAACTACTTTATTGTGTCATGTTTCAAGTAGCTAGCACAAACCGTGTTTGATTTAAAGTTCTAACTGCATCTGTCAATATAGGAGAAAACAGAGTGAAACCTAAAAATTCAAACTGTTCCTGCAAACGAATGCTTCAACCTAGAAGAACAAAACTTGGGCATCCAAGTTTGATTGGTGCACTGCTCATTACTTGAAAGTATCATGAAGGTCGGACGAAAAAATATATGATGAGATTTCAGGAGACTGTAGTTTTTTGGCAGCCTAACAACGCCTTTCATTGAATGTGTTATTCGCCTGTCTCTGCTTAAGGCTACATCAAGAGGAAACAAACCTTAGGGATAGAACGTAGAACTACTTTATTGTGTCATGTTTCAAGTAGCTAGCACAAACCGTGTTTGATTTAAAGTTCTAACTGCATCTGTCAATATAGGAGAAAACAGAGTGAAACCTAAAAATTCAAACTGTTCCTGCAAACGAATGCTTCAACCTAGAAGAACAAAACTTGGGCATCCAAGTGGGAATGGTGTACTGATCATTACTTGAATGTATCATGAAGATTGGATGAAAAAATATATGTTGAGATTTCAGGAGACTCTAGTTTTTTGAAAGTTTGGCAACCCCTTTCAATATAAGTGTTATTCGCCAGTCCCTGCATTAGGCTACATCAAGAGGAAACAAACCTTAGAGATAGAACCTAGAACTACTTTATTGTGTCAAGTTTCAAGAAGCTAGCACAAACCGTGTTTGATTTAGAGTTTGAACTACATTTGTCAATATAGAAGAAAACAGTGAAACCTAAAAATTAAAACTGTTACTGCAAACGAATGCTTCAACGTAGGAGAATGAAACTTGAGCATCCAAGTGGGATTGGTGTACTGATCATTACTTGAAAGTATCATGAAAATTGGATGCAAAAATATATGTTGAAGTTTCAGAAGACTCTAGTTTTTGGAAGTTTGGCAACCCCTTTCAATAAAAGTGTTATTCGCCAGTAACTGCATTAGGCTACATCAAGAGGAAACAAACCTTAGAGATAGAACGTAGAACTACTTTATTGTGTCAAGTTTCAAGAAGCTAGCACAAACCGTGTTTGATTTAGAGTTCTAGCTGCATCTGTCAATATAGGACAAAACAGAGTGAAACCTAGAAATTCAAACTGTTACTGCAAACGAATGCATCAACCTAGGAGAACGAAACTTGGGCATCCAAGTTTGATTGGTGTACTGCTCATTACTTGAAAGTATCATTAAGGTCGGAAAAAAATATGTGTTGAGATTTCAGGAGACTCTAGTTTTTTGGCAGCCTAACAACGCCTTTCATTGAAAGTGTTATTCGCCAGTCTGTGCTGAAGGCTACATCAAGAGGAAACAAACCTTAGGGATAGAATGTAGAACTACTTTATTGTGTCAAGTTTCAAGAAGCTAGCCCAAACCGTGTATGATTTAGTGTTTGAACTACATTTGTCAATATAGGAGAAAGCAGAATGAAACCTAAAAATTCAAACTGTTACTGCAAACGAATGCTTCAACGTAGGAGAAGGAAACTTGAGCATCCAAGTGGGATTGGTTTACTGATCATTACTCGAAAGTATCATGAAGATTAGATAAAAAAATATATGTTGAGATTTCAGAAGACTCTAGTTTTGGGAAGTTTGGCAACCCCTTTCAATTAAAGTGTTATTCGCCAGTCCCTGCATTAGGCTACATCAAGAGGAAACAAACCTTAGAGATAGAACGTAGAACTACAGTATTTTGTCAAGTTTCAAGAAGCTAGCACAAACCGTGTTTGATTTAGAGTTCGAACTGCATCTGTCAATATAGGACAAAACAGAGTGAAACCTAAAAATTCAAACTGCTCCTGCAAACGAATGCTTCAACCTAGGAGAACGAAACTTGGGCATCCAAGTTTGATTGGTGCACTGCTCATTACTTGATAGTATCATGAAGGTCGGAAGAAAAAATATACGATGAGATTTCAGGAGACTGTAGTTTTTTGGCAGCCTAACAACGCCTTTCATTGAATGTGTTATTCGCCAGTCTCTGCTTAAGGGTACATCAAGAGGAAACAAACCTTAGGGATAGAACGTAGAACTACTTTATTGTGTCATGTTTCAAGTAGCTAGCACAAACCGTGTTTGATTTCAAGTTCTAACTGCATCTGTCAATATAGGAGAAAACAGAGTGAAACCTAAAAATTCAAACTGTTCCGGCAAACGAATGCTTCAACCTAGAAGAACAAAACTTGGGCATCCAAGTGGGAATGGTGTACTGATCATTACTTGAATGTATCATGAAGATTGGATGATAAAATATATGTTGAGATTTCAGGAGACTCTAGTTTTTTGAAAGTTTGGCAACCCCTTTCAATATAAGTGTTATTCGCCAGTCCCTGCATTAGGCTACATCAAGAGGAAACAAACCTTAGAGATAGAACGTAGAACTACTTTATTGTGTCAAGTTTCAAGAAGCTGGCACAAACCGTGTTTGATTTAGAGTTCTAGCTGCATCTGTCAATATAGGAGAAAACAGAGTGAAACCTAGAAATTCAAACTGTTACTGCAAACGAATGCATCAACCTAGGAGAACGAAACTTGGGCATCCAAGTTTGATTGGTGTACTGCTCATTACTTGAAAGTATCATTAAGGTCGGAAAAAAATATGTGTTGAGATTTCAGGAGACTCTAGTTTTTTGGCAGCCTAACAACGCCTTTCATTGAAAGTGTTATTCGCCAGTCTGTGCTGAATGCTACATCAAGAGGAAACAAAACTTAGGGATAGAATGTAGAACTACTTTATTGTGTCAAGTTTCAAGAAGCTAGCCCAAACCGTGTATGATTTAGAGTTTGAACTACATTTGTCAATATAGAAGAAAACAGTGAAACCTAAAATTAAAACTGTTACTGCAAATGAATGCTTCAACGTAGGAGAATGAAACTTGAGCATCCAAGTGGGATTGGTGTACTGATCATTACTTGAAAGTATCATGAAGATTGGATGCCAAAATATATGTTGAGATTTCAGAAGACTCTAGTTTTGGGAAGTTTGGCAACCCCTTTCAATAAAAGTGTTATTCGCCAGTAACTGCATTAGGCTACATCAAGAGGAAACAAACCTTAGAGATAGAACGTAGAACTACAGTATTTTGTCAAGTTTCAAGAACCTAGCACAAACCGTGTTTGATTTAGAGTTCGAACTGCATCTGTCAATATAGGACAAAACAGAGTGAAACCTAAAAATTCAAACTGTTCCTGCAAACGAATGCTTCAACCTAGGAGAACGAAACTTGGGCATCCAAGTTTGATTGGTGCACTGCTCATTACTTGAAAGTATCATGAAGGTCGGAAGAAAAAATATATGATGAGATTTCAGGAGACTGTAGTTTTTTGGCAGCCTAACAACGCCTTCATTGAATGTGTTATTCGCCAGTCTCTGCTTAAGGGTACATCAAGAGGAAACAAACCTTAGGGATAGAACGTAGAACTACTTTATTGTGTCATGTTTCAAGTAGCTAGCACAAACCGTGTTTGATTTCAAGTTCTAACTGCATCTGTCAATATAGGAGAAAACAGAGTGAAACCTAAAAATTCAAACTGTTCCTGCAAACGAATGCTTCAACCTAGAAGAACAAAACTTGGGCATCCAAGTGGGAATGGTGTACTGATCATAACTTGAATGTATCATGAAGATTGGATGAAAAAATATATGTTGAGATTTCAGGAGACTCTAGTTTTTTGAAAGTTTGGCAACCCCTTTCAATATAAGTGTTATTCGCCAGTCCCTGCATTAGGCTACATCAAGAGGAAACAAACCTTAGAGATAGAACGTAGAACTACTTTATTGTGTCAAGTTTCAAGAAGCTAGCACAAACCGTGTTTGATTTAGAGTTCTAGCTGCATCTGTCAATATAGGAGAAAACAGAGTGAAACCTAGAAATTCAAACTGTTACTGCAAACGAATGCATCAACCTAGGAGAACGAAACTTGGGCATCCAAGTTTGATTGGTGTACTGCTCATTACTTGAAAGTATCATTAAGGTCGGAAAAAAATATGTGTTGAGATTTCAGGAGACTCTAGTTTTTTGGCAGCCTAACAACGCCTTTCATTGAAAGTGTTATTCGCCAGTCTGTGCTGAAGGCTACATCAAGAGGAAACAAACCTTAGGGATAGAATGTAGAACTACTTTATTGTGTCAAGTTTCAAGAAGCTAGCCCAAACCGTGTATGATTTAGAGTTTGAACTACATTTGTCAATATAGGAGAAAGCTGAATGAAACCTAAAAATTCAAACTGTTACTGCAAACGAATGCTTCAACGTAGGAGAAGGAAACTTGAGCATCCAAGTGGGATTGGTGTACTGATCATTACTCGAAAGTATCATGAAGATTGGATTAAAAAAATATATGTTGAGATTTCAGAAGACTCTAGTTTTGGGAAGTTTGGCAACCCCTTTCAATAAAAGTGTTATTCGCCAGTAACTGCATTAGGCTACATCAAGAGGAAACAAACCTTAGAGATAGAACGTAGAACTACAGTATTTTGTCAAGTTTCAAGAAGCTAGCACAAACCGTGTTTGATTTAGAGTTCGATCTGCATCTGTCAATATAGGACAAAACAGAGTGAAACCTAAAAATTCAAACTGTTCCTGCAAACGAATGCTTCAACCTAGGAGAACGAAACTTGGGCATCCATGTTTGATTGGTGCACTGCTCATTACTTGAAAGTATCATGAAGGTCGGAAGAAAAAATATATGATGAGATTTCAGGAGACTGTAGTTTTTTGGCAGCCTAACAACGCCTTTCATTGAATGTGTTATTCGCCAGTCTCTGCTTAAGGGTACATCAAGAGGAAACAAACCTTAGGGATAGAACGTAGAACTACTTTATTGTGTCATGTTTCAAGTAGCTAGCACAAACCGTGTTTGATAAAGTTCTAACTGCATCTGTCAATATAGGAGAAAACAGAGTGAAACCTAAAAATTCAAACTGTTCCTGCAAACGAATGCTTCAACCTAGAAGAACAAAACTTGGGCATCCAAGTGGGAATGGTGTACTGATCATTACTTGAATGTATCATGAAGATTGGATGAAAAATATATGTTGAGATTTCAAGAGACTCTAGTTTTTTGAAAGTTTGGCAACCCCTTTCAATATAAGTGTTATTCGCCATTCCCTGCATTAGGCTACATCAAGAGGAAACAAACCTTAGAGATAGAACGTAGAACTACTTTATTGTGTCAAGTTTCAAGAAGCTGGCACAAACCGTGTTTGATTTAGAGTTCTAGCTGCATCTGTCAATATAGGAGAAAACAGAGTGAAACCTAGAAATTCAAACTGTTACTGCAAACGAATGCATCAACCTAGGAGAATGAAACTTGGGCATCCAAGTTTGATTGGTGTACTGCTCATTACTTGAAAGTATCATTAAGGTCGGAAAAAAATATGTGTTGAGATTTCAGGAGACTCTAGTTTTTTGGCAGCCTAACAACGCCTTTCATTGAAAGTGTTATTCGCCAGTCTGTGCTGAAGGCTACATCAAGAGGAAACAAACCTTAGGGATAGAATGTAGAACTACTTTATTGTGTCAAGTTTCAAGAAGCTAGCCCAAACCGTGTATGATTTAGAGTTTGAACTACATTTGTCAATATAGGAGAAAGCTGAATGAAACCTAAAAATTCAAACTGTTACTGCAAACGAATGCTTCAACGTAGGAGAAGGAAACTTGAGCATCCAAGTGGGATTGGTGTACTGATCATTACTCGAAAGTATCATGAAGATTGGATAAAAAAAATATATGTGGAGATTTCAGAAGACTCTAGTTTTTGGAGGTTTGGCAACCCCTTTCAATAAAAGTGTTATTCGCCAGTAACTGCATTAGGCTACATCAAGAGGAAACAAACCTTAGAGATAGAACGTAGAACTACAGTATTTTGTCAAGTTTCAAGAAGCTAGCACAAACCGTGTTTGATTTAGAGTTCGATCTGCATCTGTCAATATAGACAAAACAGAGTGAAACCTAAAAATTCAAACTGTTCCTGCAAACGAATGCTTCAACCTAGGAGAACGAAACTTGGGCATCCAAGTTTGATTGGTGCACTGCTCATTACTTGAAAGTATCATGAAGGTCGGAAGAAAAAATATATGATGAGATTTCAGGAGACTGTAGTTTTTTGGCAGCCTAACAACGCCTTTCATTGAATGTGTTATTCGCCAGTCTCTGTTTAAGGGTACATCAAGAGGAAACAAACCTTAGGGATAGAACGTAGAACTACTTTATTGTGTCATGTTTCAAGTAGCTAGCACAAACCGTGTTTGATTTAAAGTTCTAACTGCATCTGTCAATATAGGAGAAAACAGAGTGAAACCTAAAAATTCAAACTGTTCCTGCAAACGAATGCTTCAACCTAGAAGAACAAAACTTGGGCATCCAAGTGGGAATGGTGTACTGATCATTACTTGAATGTATCATGAAGATTGGATGAAAAATATATGTTGAGATTTCAGGAGACTCTAGTTTTTTGAAAGTTTGGCAACCCCTTTCAATATAAGTGTTATTCGCCAGTCCCTGCATTAGGCTACATCAAGAGGAAACAAACCTTAGAGATAGAACGTAGAACTACTTTATTGTGTCAAGTTTCAAGAAGCTAGCACAAACCGTGTTTGATTTAGAGTTCTAGCTGCATCTGTCAATATAGGAGAAAACAGAGTGAAACCTAGAAATTCAAACTGTAACTGCAAACGAATGCATCAACCTAGGAGAACGAAACTTGGGCATCCAAGTTTGATTGGTGTACTGCTCATTACTTGAAAGTATCATTAAGGTCGGAAAAAAATATGTGTTGAGATTTCAGGAGACTCTAGTTTTTTGGCAGCCTAACAACGCCTTTCATTGAAAGTGTTATTCGCCAGTCTGTGCTGAAGGCTACATCAAGAGGAAACAAACCTTAGGGATAGAATGTAGAACTACTTTATTGTGTCAAGTTTCAAGAAGCTAGCCCAAACCGTGTATGATTTAGAGTTTGAACTACATTTGTCAAATATAGAAGAAAACAGTGAAACCTAAAAATTCAAACTGTTAGTGCAAACGAATGCTTCAAACGTAGGAGAATGAAACTTGAGCATCCAAGTGGGATTGGTGTACTGATCATTACTTGAAAGTATCATGAAGATTGGATGCAAAAATATATGTTGAGATTTCAGAAGACTCTAGTTTTGCGAAGTTTGGCAACCCCTTTCAATAAAAGTGTTATTCGCCAGTAACTGCATTAGGCTACATCAAGAGGAATCAAACCTTAGAGATAGAACGTAGAACTACAGTATTTTGTCAAGTTTCAAGAAGCTAGCACAAACCGTGTTTGAATTAGAGTTCGAACTGCATCTGTCAATATAGGACAAAACAGAGTGAAACCTAAAAATTCAAACTGTTCCTGCAAACGAATGCTTCAACCTAGGAGAACGAAACTTGGGCATCCAAGTTTGATTGGTGCACTGCTCATTACTTGAAAGTATCATGAAGTTCGGAAGAAAAAATATATGATGAGATTTCAGGAGACTGTAGTTTTTTGGCAGCCTAACAACGCCTTTCATTGAATGTGTTATTCGCCAGTCTCTG
Organism: Callospermophilus lateralis; assembly: GCF_048772815.1. Classification (NCBI taxonomy): domain Eukaryota; kingdom Metazoa; phylum Chordata; class Mammalia; order Rodentia; family Sciuridae; genus Callospermophilus; species Callospermophilus lateralis. The sequence continues at coordinate 83,931 of NW_027515148.1, forward strand.
CTTAAGGTACATCAAGAGGAAACAAACCTTAGGGATAGAACGTAGAACTACTTTATTGTGTCATGTTTCAAGTAGCTAGCACAAACCGTGTTTGATTTAAAGTTCTAACTGCATCTGTCAATATAGGAGAAAACAGAGTGAAACCTAAAAATTCAAACTGTTCCTGCAAACGAATGCTTCAACCTAGAAGAACAAAACTTGGGCATCCAAGTGGGAATGGTGTACTGATCATTACTTGAATGTATCATGAAGATTGGATGAAAAAATATATGTTGAGATTTCAGGAGACTCTAGTTTTTTGAAAGTTTGGCAACCCCTTTCAATATAAGTGTTATTCGCCAGTCCCTGCATTAGGCTACATCAAGAGGAATCAAACCTTAGAGATAGAACGTAGAACTACTTTATTGTGTCAAGTTTCAAGAAGCTAGCACAAACCGTGTTTGATTTAGAGTTCTAGCTGCATCTGTCAATATAGGAGAAAACAGAGTGAAACCTAGAAATTCAAACTGTTCCTGCAAACGAATGCATCAACCTAGGAGAACGAAACTTGGGCATCCAAGTTTGATTGGTGTACTGCTCATTACTTGAAAGTATCATTAAGGTCGGAAAAAATATGTGTTGAGATTTCAGGAGACTCTAGTTTTTTGGCAGCCTAACAACGCCTTTCATTGAAAGTGTTATTCGCCAGTCTGTGCTGAAGGCTACATCAAGAGGAAACAAACCTTAGGGATAGAATGTAGAACTACTTTATTGTGCAAGTTTCAAGAAGCTAGCCCAAACCGTGTATGATTTAGAGTTTGAACTACATTTGTCAATATAGAAGAAAACAGTGAAACCTAAAAATTCAAACTGTTAGTGCAAACGAATGCTTCAACGTAGGAGAATGAAACTTGAGCATCCAAGTGGGATTGGTGTACTGATCATTACTTGAAAGTATCATGAAGATTGGATGCAAAAATATATGTTGAGATTTCAGAAGACTCTAGTTTTGCGAAGTTTGGCAACCCCTTTCAATAAAAGTGTTATTCGCCAGTAACTGCATTAGGCTACATCAAGAGGAATCAAACCTTAGAGATAGAACGTAGAACTACAGTATTTTGTCAAGTTTCAAGAAGCTAGCACAAACCGTGTTTGAATTAGAGTTCGAACTGCATCTGTCAATATAGGACAAAACAGAGTGAAACCTAAAAATTCAAACTGTTCCTGCAAACGAATGCTTCAACCTAGGAGAACGAAACTTGGGCATCCAAGTTTGATTGGTGCACTGCTCATTACTTGAAAGTATCATGAAGTTCGGAAGAAAAAATATATGATGAGATTTCAGGAGACTGTAGTTTTTTGGCAGCCTAACAACGCCTTTCATTGAATGTGTTATTCGCCAGTCTCTGCTTAAGGGTACATCAAGAGGAAACAAACCTTAGGGATAGAACGTAGAACTACTTTATTGTGTCATGTTTCAAGTAGCTAGCACAAACCGTGTTTGATTTAAAGTTCTAACTGCATCTGTCAATATAGGAGAAAACAGAGTGAAACCTAAAAATTCAAACTGTTCCTGCAAACGAATGCTTCAACCTAGAAGAACAAAACTTGGGCATCCAAGTGGGAATGGTGTACTGATCATTACTTGAATGTATCATGAAGATTGGATGAAAAAATATATGTTGAGATTTCAGGAGACTCTAGTTTTTGAAAGTTTGGCAACCCCTTTCAATATAAGTGTTATTCGCCAGTCCCTGCATTAGGCTACATCAAGAGGAATCAAACCTTAGAGATAGAACGTAGAACTACTTTATTGTGTCAAGTTTCAAGAAGCTAGCACAAACCGTGTTTGATTTAGAGTTCTAGCTGCATCTGTCAATATAGGAGAAAACAGAGTGAAACCTAGAAATTCAAACTGTTCCTGCAAACGATGCATCAACCTAGGAGAACGAAACTTGGGCATCCAAGTTTGATTGGTGTACTGCTCATTACTTGAAAGTATCATTAAGGTCAGAAAAAAATATGTTGTTGAGATTTCAGGAGACTCTAGTTTTTTGGCAGCCTAACAACGCCTTTCATTGAAAGTGTTATTCGCCAGTCTGTGCTGAAGGCTACATCAAGAGGAAACAAACCTTAGGGATAGAATGTAGAACTACTTTATTGTGTCAAGTTTCAAGAAGCTAGCCCAAACCGTGTATGATTTAGAGTTTTGAACTACATTTGTCAATATAGGAGAAAGCAGAATGAAACCTAAAAATTCAAACTGTTACTGCAAACGAATGCTTCAACGTAGGAGAAGGAAACTTGAGCATCCAAGTGGGATTGGTGTACTGATCATTACTCGAAATTATCATGAAGATTGGATAAAAAAATATATGTTGAGATTTCAGAAGACTCTAGTTTTGGGAAGTTTGGCAACCCCTTTCAAAAAAGTGTTATCGCCAGTCCCTGCATTAGGCTACATTAAGAGGAAACAAACCTTAGAGATAGAACGTAGAACTACAGTATTTTGTCAAGTTTCAAGAAGCTAGCACAAACCGTGTTTGATTTAGAGTTCGAACTGCATCTGTCAATATAGGACAAAACAGAATGAAACCTAAAAATTCAAACTGTTCCGCAAACAAATGCTTCAACCTAGGAGAACGAAACTTGGGCATCCAAGTTTGATTGGTGCACTGCTCATTACTTGAAAGTATCATGAAGGTCGGAAGAAAAAATATATGATGAGATTTCAGGGACTGTAGTTTTTTGGCAGCCTAACAACGCCTTTCATTGAATGTGTTATTCGCCAGTCTCTGCTTAAGGGTACATCAAGAGGAAACAAACCTTAGGGATAGAACGTAGAACTACTTTATTGTTTCATGTTTCAAGTAGCTACCACAAACCGTGTTTGATTTAAAGTTCTAACTGCATCCTGTCAATATAGGAGAAACAGAGTGAAACCTAAAATTTCAAACTGTTCCTGCAAACGAATGCTTCAACCTAGAAGACAAAACTTGGGCATCCAAGTGGGAATGGTGTACTGATCATTACTTGAATGTATCATGAAGATTGGATGAAAAAATATATGTTGAGATTTCAGGAGACTCTAGTTTTTTGAAAGTTTGGCAACCCCTTTCAATATAAGTGTTATTCGCCAGTCCCTGCATTAGGCTACATCAAGAGGAAACAAACCTTAGAGATAGAACGTAGAACTACTTAATTGTGTCAAGTTTCAAAGAAGCTAGCACAAACCGTGTTTGATTTAGAGTTCTAGCTGCATCTGTCAATATAGGAGAAAACAGAGTGAAACCTAGAAATTCAAACTGTTACTGCAAACGAATGCATCAACCTAGGAGAACGAAACTTGGGCATCCAAGTTTGATTGGTGTACTGCTCATTACTTGAAAGTATCATTAAGGTCGGAAAAAAATATGTGTTGAGATTTCAGGAGACTCTAGTTTTTTGGCAGCCTAACAACGCCTTTCATTGAAAGTGTTATTCGCCAGTCTGTGCTGAAGGCTACATCAAGAGGAAACAAACCTTAGGGATAGAATGTAGAACTACTTTATTGTGTCAAGTTTCAAGAAGCTAGCCCAAACCGTGTATGATTTAGAGTTTGAACTACATTTGTCAATATAGGAGAAAGCAGAATGAAACCTAAAAATTCAAACTGTTTACTGCAAACGAATGCTTCAACGTAGGAGAAGGAAACTTGAGCATCCAAGTGGGATTGGGTTACTGATCATTACTCGAAATTATCATGAAGATTGGATAAAAAATATATGTTGAGATTTCAGAAGACTCTAGTTTTGGGAAGTTTGGCAACCCTTTCAAAAAGTGTTATTCGCCAGTCCCTGCATTAGGCTACATTAAGAGGAAACAAACCTTAGAGATAGAACGTAGAACTACAGTATTTTGTCAAGTTTCAAGAAGCTAGCACAAACCGTGTTTGATTTAGAGTTCGAACTGCATCTGTCAATATAGGACAAAACAGAATGAAACCTAAAAATTCAAACTGTTCCTGCAAACGAATGCTTCAACCTAGGAGAACGAAACTTGGGCATCAAGTTTGATTGGTGCACTGCTCATTACTTGAAAGTATCATGAAGGTCGGAAGAAAAAATATATGATGAGATTTCAGGAGACTGTAGTTTTTTGGCAGCCTAACAACGCCTTTCATTGAATGTGTTATTCGCCAGTCTCTGCTTAAGGGTACATCAAGAGGAAACAAACCTTAGGGATAGAACGTAGAACTACTTTATTGTTTCATGTTTCAAGTAGCTACCACAAACCGTGTTTGATTTAAAGTTCTAACTGCATCTGTCAATATAGGAGAAAACAGAGTGAAACCTAAATTTCAAACTGTTCCTGCAAACGAATGCTTCAACCTAGAAGAACAAAAACTTGGGCATCCAAGTGGGAATGTGTACTGATCATTACTTGAATGTATCATGAAGATTGGATGAAAAAATATATGTTGAGATTTCAGGAGACTCTAGTTTTTTGAAAGTTTGGCAACCCCTTTCAATATAAGTGTTATTCGCCAGTCCCTGCATTAGGCTACATCAAGAGGAAACAAACCTTAGAGATAGAACGTAGAACTACTTTATTGTGTCAAGTTTCAAGAAGCTGGCAAAAACCGTGTTTGATTTAGAGTTCTAGCTGCATCTGTCAATATAGGAGAAAACAGAGTGAAACCTAGAAATTCAAACTGTTACTGCAAACGAATGCATCAACCTAGGAGAACGAAACTTGGGCATCCAAGTTTGATTGGTGTACTGCTCATTACTTGAAAGTATCATTAAGGTCGGAAAAAAATATGTGTTGAGATTTCAGGAGACTCTAGTTTTTTGGCAGCCTAACAACGCCTTTCATTGAAAGTGTTATTCGCCAGTCTGTGCTGAAGGCTACATCAAGAGGAAACAAACCTTAGGGATAGAATGTACAACTACTTTATTGTGTCAAGTTTCAAGAAGCTAGCCCAAACCGTGTATGATTTAGAGTTTGAACTACATTTGTCAATATAGAAGAAAACAGTGAAACCTAAAAATTCAAACTGTTACTGCAAACGAATGCTTCAACGTAGGAGAATGAAACTTGAGCATCCAAGTGGGATTGGTGTACTGATCATTACTTGAAAGTAGCATGAAGATTGGATGCAAAAATATATGTTGAGATTTCAGAAGACTCTAGTTTTGGGAAGTTTGGAACCCCTTTCAATAAAAGTGTTATTCGCCAGTAACTGCATTAGGCTACATCAAGAGGAAACAAACCTTAGAGATAGAACGTAGAACTACAGTATTTTGTCAAGTTTCAAGAAGCTAGCACAAACCGTGTTTGATTTTAGAGTTCGAACTGCATCTGTCAATATAGGACAAAACAGAGTGAAACCTAAAAATTCAAACTGTTCCTGCAAACGAATGCTTCAACCTAGGAGAACGAAACTTGGGCATCCAAGTGGGAATGGTGTACTGATCATTACTTGAATGTATCATGAAGATTGGATGAAAAAATATATGTTGAGATTTCAGGAGACTCTAGTTTTTTGAAAGTTTGGCAACCCCTTTCAATATAAGTGTTATTCGCCAGTCCCTGCATTAGGCTACATCAAGAGGAAACAAACCTTAGAGATAGAACGTAGAACTACTTTATTGTGTCAAGTTTCAAGAAGCTAGCACAAACCGTGTTTGATTTAGAGTTCTAGCTGCATCTGTCAATATAGGAGAAAACAGAGTGAAACCTAGAAATTCAAACTGTTACTGCAAACGAATGCATCAACCTAGGAGAACGAAACTTGGGCATCCAAGTTTGATTGGTGTACTGCTCATTACTTGAAAGTATCATTAAGGTCGGAAAAAAATATGTGTTGAGATTTCAGGAGACTCTAGTTTTTTGGCAGCCTAACAACGCCTTTCATTGAAAGTGTTATTCGCCAGTCTGTGCTGAAGGCTACATCAAGAGGAAACAAACCTTAGGGATAGAATGTAGAACTACTTTATTGTGTCAAGTTTCAAGAAGCTAGCCCAAACCGTGTATGATTTAGAGTTTGAACTACATTTGTCAATATAGAAGAAAACAGTGAAACCTAAAAATTCAAACTGTTACTGCAAACGAATGCTTCAACGTAGGAGAATGAAACTTGAGCATCCAAGTGGGATTGGTGTACTGATCATTACTCGAAAGTATCATGAAGATTGGATAAAAAAATATATGTTGAGATTTCAGAAGACTCTAGTTTTGGGAAGTTTGGCAACCCCTTTCAATAAAAGTGTTATTCGCAGTAACTGCATTAGGCTACATCAAGAGGAAACAAACCTTAGAGATAGAACGTAGAACTACAGTATTTTGTCAAGTTTCAAGAAGCTAGCACAAACCGTGTTTGATTTAGAGTTCGAACTGCATCTGTCAATATAGGACAAAACAGAGTGAAACTAAAAATTCAAACTGTTCCTGCAAACGAATGCTTCAACCTAGGAGAACGAAACTTGGGCATCCAAGTTTGATTGTTGCACTGCTCATTACTTGAAAGTATCATGAAGGTCGGAAGAAAAAATATATGATGAGATTTCAGGAGACTGTAGTTTTTTTCCAGCCTAACAACGCCTTTCATTGAATTGTGTTATTCGCCAGTCTCTGCTTAAGGGTACATCAAGAGGAAACAAACCTTAGGGATAGAACGTAGAACTACTTTATTGTGTCATGTTTCAAGTAGCTAGCACAAACCGTGTTTGATTTAAAGTTCTAACTGCATCTGTCAATATAGGAGAAAACAGAGTGAAACCTAAAAATTCAAACTGTTCCTGCAAACGAATGCTTCAACCTAGAAGAACAAAACTTGGGCATCCAAGTGGGAATGGTGTACTGATCATTACTTGAATGTATCATGAAGATTGGATGAAAAAATATATGTTGAGATTTCAGGAGACTCTAGTTTTTTGAAAGTTTGGCAACCCCTTTCAATATAAGTGTATTCGCCAGTCCCTGCATTAGGCTACATCAAGAGGAAACAAACCTTAGAGATAGAACGTAGAACTACTTTATTGTGTCAAGTTTCAAGAAGCTAGCACAAACGTGTTTGATTTAGAGTTCTAGCTGCATCTGTCAATATAGGAGAAAACAGAGTGAAACCTAGAAATTCAAACTGTTACTGCAAACGAATGCATCAACCTAGGAGAACGAAACTTGGGCATCCAAGTTTGATTGGTGTACTGCTCATTACTTGAAAGTATCATTAAGGTCGGAAAAAAAATATGTGTTGAGATTTCAGGAGACTCTAGTTTTTTGGCAGCCTAACAACGCCTTTCATTGAAAGTGTTATTCGCCAGTCTGTGCTGAAGGCTACATCAAGAGGAAACAAACCTTAGGGATAGAATGTAGAACTACTTTATTGTGTCAAGTTTCAAGAAGCTAGCCCAAACCGTGTATGATTTAGAGTTTGAACTACATTTGTCAATATAGGAGAAAGCAGAATGAAACCTAAAAATTCAAACTGTTACTGCAAACGAATGCTTCAACGTAGGAGAAGGAAACTTGAGCATCCAAGTGGGATTGGTGTACTGATCATTACTCGAAATTATCATGAAGATTGGATAAAAAATATATGTTGAGATTTCAGAAGACTCTAGTTTTGGGAAGTTTGGCAACCCCTTTCAAAAAAGTGTTATTCGCCAGTCCCTGCATTAGGCTACATTAAGAGGAAACAAACCTTAGAGATAGAACGTAGAACTACAGTATTTTGTCAAGTTTCAAGAAGCTAGCACAAACCGTGTTTGATTTAGAGTTCGAACTGCATCTGTCAATATAGGACAAAACAGAATGAAACCTAAAATTCAAACTGTTCCTGCAAACGAATGCTTCAACCTAGGAGAACGAAACTTGGGCATCCAAGTTTGATTGGTGCACTGCTCATTACTTGAAAGTATCATGAAGGTCGGAAGAAAAAATATATGATGAGATTTCAGGAGACTGTAGTTTTTTGGCAGCCTAACAACGCCTTTCATTGAATGTGTTATTCGCCAGGTCTCTGC